>NW_015631049.1:2837450-2842433 GCF_001515625.1 Sinocyclocheilus rhinocerous | reverse complement strand
GCTGGTGTGGACGCTAATATAGTTATCTTTATAGTTATCGTTCTTGGTGTGAACGGGCCTTAACACTATTAACGCTCAAGATACAGATACAGAATGACAGAAAGTAGAGAAAACGACACACATTCATGTAGTAATAGTTATAAAATCATTATATTTTTAAATAATTAAATGAGACAAACCAGCTTAAACCACCATGGAAATTAAACTGGACTTTACAGAAAGGATGTAGAATAATAGAGGTTTTGCATGGGCGCAATATCTTTGAGCATAATTTCAGTGTTTGTGTTTGCATGAGCACCTCTGCTATATATTCATAAAGATCGCTGTCCTTATTTTAAGGGTGTGAGATCCAAGACGGCTCACCTCCAAAGAGGAAGCCTTTGATTAGAGGCACATCATCACAGGTGATGCTGTGCACCAGCTGCTGTCATCTCAGCTGACACACTGTCAGAGTGCAGAAATACACAGCTTCTAATGAACCTCGGGCCTACCTGGTTAAAATACACCTCATACGGCTCTGTGTTTCAAAGCCACACAATACTATTATCAACAAACTCAAACCAGAGATGTTAATTCAACACTGATGAATTTACAGGAAAAAAAGACAAAGTCAAATAGTTTCATTACACAAAATACTTGATTCTGATTGGTCAGTTGTGGCATTCAGTAAAATATTTCAGAATAATGATGGTTGTCCAAGGCAGCGTGACATAACTGACCTTTCAGCTGGAAAACCTGTTTCCTATATAGCTGTATACACTGCTATAAATTAATAATAATATTGCTATAAACAGAATTTACACATTTCAACTGTATGACAATTATGTCTGACTGAATTGAGAAATCTATAAATGGTGTGCAAATTATGAAAAATATATGTGAATTAATGACTTAAATGTATGAATTTTTAAAACTTAAATTATAAATAATACGGTTTGGGAAATGGCAAACAGCAATGTTGCTTTGGCATTTACTGAACTAATTTTATACCCAGCAAAGTTAAGCATATTTAAATAAGCCTATAATAAGCCATTTATTTAAATTTTACTTTTGCCAGGAAAACTGAGTCTACGTAGGGTTTTTAGAAGATCTCCCACTGTAATCGTCTTCCTTATCGTCATAATTTTCAATAAATTGCATAATCAATCATGTAAGTTAAATTCAAGATCATCTAATGAAATTGCTAAGTTGTGTAAGGCTTGTCTGGTAGTTGTTAAGGAGATTTTTTATAGACTATGTATTTTTAAGTTTAATTCGCTACACCTCAGGTGACAAACCCTTAGAGCCCAACGTGTGTGAGTGCACATGCACACCGTTTAATGAGATTCAAACCTCTGGCAATCGTCACAAAGCATACATGAACAAACTTCAGTCACAACCATCAGAATTTTGACATCTGGATAGTCTATCAGTAACAAATGTTCACACAATCACACCTTAAGTCTCAGGTGTTTGTCACGGAAAAGTGAACTGCTATAAGTACCACTGTGAAACAGAAGGACAAAGAAAGAAAAAGAGACAGTGAGAGCACGTTAGTCAGGTTGACACTACAGCTGTTCACTTATTTACCTGAGTAAAGGCCTGTTCACACCAAGGACGATAACTATACAGATAACGATAAAGATATAGTTCTAAAAATCGTTCTCAATATTAAAGAATAGCAGCATCCACACCACAGCTATAACGATAAAGGCACAGATAAATGATATGGTTGGAATCACTTTCAGGATGATTTTTTCCAGCTGATGAATGATAAAAACATTGACAGCCAATCAAATCAATCCTGTTATGACGAGCTCGAGAATTTAAAGCGGCAGATACCTCATACGGCTCTGTGTTTCAAAGCCACACAATACTATTATCAACAAACTCAAACCAGAGATGTTAATTCAACACTGATGAATTTACAGGGAAAAAAGACAAAGTCAAATAGTTTCATTACACAAAATACTTGATTCTGATTGGTCAATTGTGGCATTCAGTAAAATATTTCAGAATAATGATGGTTGTCCAAGGCAGCGTGACATAACTGACCTTTCAGCTGGAAAACCTGTTTCCTATATAGCTGTGCTCATGTTCTGTCTCTCCACGGACTCTATAAGTAAGCTAAGAAAATAATGTAAATTGTCAACTCAAATCAATATTTCATATACATCCATATATTTAGTAAGTAGCCACAATCATTATGGCAGAATAAACACAGCAGACTCTGTGGAGATTAAGTGCGCCGCAGTCTCTTTTTTCGCACATTATAGAATAATAAATAAGCAGGATAATGCACAGTCAGATGGTCATTATCAAATAAAACCCTTTGTATGATACAAGAACCCTCGACTTCAAATTAGATCCAGATCACTCGGGGGTCCTGTACCCCTTCTTTGCATCTCATTATATTCAGTTAAGATACTAAGACAAACTGATTACTAGGATGAATTAATGAGTGCTGGGAAAGCCACTCAAACGTTTAGCTAGCTACCATCTAATCTATAGAAAGATTGGCTAAACTAAAAGCTATCATTTAGAGCAGTGTTCCTCAACCAGGGGTCAGGGCCAACTTGGGTGTGTAGTGAACAGGCTGGAGACTCAGAACATTTGTATCTGCTATTGTCTCACACTTGCAGGCTGGAGACTCAGAACTTTGTTGATCTGTTTCTATCTCCTACCCAGAGCCGATACAACTGACTGTGTTTAGTGAAAACTCACCAAGACATTTTTACATATACAAAGCGGAAAGTAGCCTATATGTGTCCATGTTTCAGTCCGTCTCGAATCGCACACATGGAAAGCACTTGGGGAACAGTGTCTCTTCCGCAGCTCAGTGCGATTTTAACTAGTTTTTTAGTATCGAGCAAGAACGGCAGGAAAATGTAAATGAGTCACGTTACATGATTTGACTGATTTGGATGTTACATAGAAAGGGCGATAGCACCCCACATTAAGGAAAGGGACATTCATGTTTTCATAAACGCTGGCCAAAATCAAAAACAAAACTAAAATTAAATAATCGTTGAAAGCAAGGGGGCCCCCTGGTGTTTCAGGGGCCCTACGCAACCTGCATACTTTGTGTATAGGGAGTATCGGCTCTGCTCTTACCATGCAGGCCAGAGACTCAGGACAGGCTATGTCTATTAGTGTCTGTTAGTGTCTCTCAGGACAGGAGACTGAACTTGTCGATGTGTTAATGTCCCTTCCCTCGCAGGACTGAGACTCAGAACAAAACTCAGAGTGTCTTTTGCCTTTATCCCTGTTCGATGAGGAGGAGATTTGGCGCTTCTCCATTTCCGTGCTGTGATTGGCTGTTTCCATCAGAGCGGGGGACACAGTGTGGCCCACCCTTCTTTCCTGCTGTGGAAATTTGCATAGTCCAATCTCACATTTAGAAAAGTGTCACTAACGTTTTACCGATGCATTATTCACTTACCAAACCACAACCAGAATACCTTTGGCAATGTTACGAACACACTGGGCCTCATTTATCAATCTAACGTAGAAACGAGCGCAGATCTGTGCGCACAAATCAGCTTACGACAGAGTTCACGTGTGATTCATGAAACATTCGTATGCCGCCAATCTCATCGTACGAATGATCGTACGAAATGTGGTAAATTAAATGCATTAAGAGTGTCACAAAAACGAGCGTAGACTATACTTGTTGCACAGTGTTTTTTTCCTTTTGTAAATCTGTTAATTACATTATAGCCTATTATATATTTTGTGTCATAGGAATGAGCTGAGACCAGACGTGAGATTTGATCGTAGCCACCGCTCACGTCCATATTGATAAATTCCAAGTTTTGCGTTGAAACGACCGTACGCCCAATTTTCTGTCGTACGTTCGTTTCGTAAATGAGGCCCATTAAGTGCAAACATGATGCAAAAAGATTGAACTATCATCATTTGTCCATTAACAGCTGAGTTTGTTTAAGATGTTGCACTACACAAAGCTGTCACTGAGAAGACTTATTTCTCTGAATAAGTATAAGATGGGTGTGTTGTAGTTTGCATCAGTTTTAAGGTTTTGAATACATAATTGTGAATGGATTTGAATAGATCTGTGTGATCTCTCTTTGATACTCCCACTGCTGCCTCATTCGGAGGTCCCAAGGAATTGTTATGGTGGCCACAGGCCAAACCTTAGAAATCAGTCTCTAGGTGGGTGAAGGGCAGAAACTGCATTTTGACCAATGAGAAGTCCTGTCCTTCCCAAGCTTGGTACCAGAGGTGGTGGTCTTGCCCTCTAAGAGGTGTCTGGCTGTTGTCCTGGCATCATTATCTGATGGCGTTGAACAGTTTGCTTATGTTACACCACCAAGATCCAATCAAAATGTAGCAAACCTTTGTCCACTTTTGTGGTCAGAGAGGGGCCCCGCCATAAAACTGGCCCCTGGAACATGCTGTTCACCACAGGGTCCTCAACAGAAAAAAAAATTGTTCTTTTTGAAATTTCTGGAATCACAAAATAAATCATGGTTTCATTTAAAGGTGACATATCATGAAAATCTGACTTTTCCAGGTTTTAAGTGCTATAATCAAGTCCCTGGTGCATCTACCAACCAAGGAAACGTGAAAAAGATTAACCCAGTAACTTTGTTTTGGTAAGCCTTTTTCTGCAAGCGTCTGAAAAAACGAGCGCGTCTGATTTTGCTCCTATAGTGACGTTGCAAAGGGATCTCATAATATTACCGCCCCTTCATCTGTAAGTTTCCACCCACGGCGCCGTCATTTTGATTTCGCAAGCGACAACGGTGTACCAGCTCTAATGTCATGGCGAAAGTTTGAGCAAAAAATGCTAACTGTTCTGCCTTTAGCTGCACAGACGAACACAGAACAATATTTAGAGTCCCAAGCCTCAGAAGAGACGAGAGCAGTTTTCTTGATTTAGCAGATTTATTTACTGTATATTGCTGCTGCCACACAGATCTAATATAAACAAGCGATTTATTTCCCAGCTGTTTACCTTCACAGACATAACCAACTGTTTTT
>NW_015631049.1:2835364-2836865 GCF_001515625.1 Sinocyclocheilus rhinocerous | reverse complement strand
GGATATACGTTCCCTAGCGCGCACAACAACAACACCACAAACCCAATAGGTGTGCTCGACTTGAAGCAGCGCTGCACAGACTGATCGGTGTATGACATCAAAGTATCGCGAGAGCGGTTCTAGAGCATATTCGAGCACACACTCTAACCTTCAAAAATAGGCGAGGCGCATATCTTTAGCAAAGCGGCGCGGAGAGCCCAGGGAGCAGTTGGAGGTTCGGTGGGTCTCACTTCAGTTGTGGCATTGAAGGTGGAAGAGAGCTCTGTACATTCACTCCACCCACCTACAATCCCTGCCGGTACAGAGACTCGAACCTGCAACCTTTGGGTTACAAGTCCGAGAAGCAAGCTGAAATGACATGGTTGACTCAGCAAATGCATTTTTATTTAATTTCCTGCGATACATACAACCACCAAAAAACTATTTCTGAACAAATGAGCTACAGTCGCATTTGAATATGCTAATTGAGAGTTTTTGAAGCTGGGGTGGAAATTCTGTTAATCTCCTCAGAAATAAAAAAAATAGGTTCACATTCTTAATATCCCTACAAACTTTTGACTTAAATACACTATAAATGACTCACATTTCTGTCTGAGAGAATACTACATTACAGTATCTTAAAGGCTATAAAAACATACACAAATGCACCAAACCAAATCTTCAAGGCATAGCAATGTATGCAACGCAATTGATTTCAAGTGATCCCAATGTAGATGTAGAAGATTATAAACATCTTCTAAACATAGAGTTGCACTCACTCAGGCTGTTAGACAATGTTTTGACACTCTTCCTAATGAAAGTGGTTATGTTTTGGAAGTTCAAAGAGGATTTCTCCTTTTCCTCTGGCATCCCCAAATTCTGAAACTCCCTTGCTCTTTCTGATCGTGGGCCACCAACACACCGTCAGATCAGCCAAGAAATTGCAGCAATTCACCCAGAATGAAAACATGATCAAAAGAAAAATGGACTCAGAAGAAGACCTCAAGCACATATAATCAATCTCGTCATAATGCAAAAATAAGCATGATGAAAAGCTATTATGACACATCTGAAATGATGACATCATGCTAGGTTGTGACTTCAGGGAAAAACAAAATTGTAGAAAAGTTTCCCCTTTTACTCAAAATGGCATATTTTGAATCAAATCCAGGATTCTTGAATTCACAATCCAAGTTTCCAATTCGCTCAAAGCACCCCCACAGAGGTGTAAAGCCCTTTTCAGGATGGGGGAAGCTAATTATCTCTTCCGGCAACTGGCTTTGTTCCCGCAAGCATTCTCTCCTAAATCTACAACATGGGTGATAGAAACACTAATAAAGGAAAATATGTTTTATAATTAATAACTGAGGAATAATTGGCACCGTTATGAATTTTGAGGCCAGGCAGTGAAGCATGATGACTTCTGATTACCCTAGACATCGTATATCACATTTCCTCAGCACTCTACTAATAAACTGATTAAGTTTAGTTGGCCCAGCTGTCTCTGATAGCCCATAAACAC
>NW_015631049.1:2802150-2834023 GCF_001515625.1 Sinocyclocheilus rhinocerous | reverse complement strand
GGTGTGTTCGACTTGAAGCAGCGCTGCGCAGACTGATCGGTGTATGACATCAAAGTATCGCGAGAGCGGTTCTAGAGCATATTCGAGCACACACTCTAACCTTCAAAAATAGGCGAGGCGCATATCTTTAGCAAAGCGGCGCGGAGAGCCCAGGGAGCAGTTGGAGGTTCGGTGGGTCTCACTTCAGTTGTGGCATTGAAGGTGGAAGAGAGCTCTGTACATTCACTCCACCCACCTACAATCCCTGCCGGTACAGAGACTCGAACCTGCAACCTTTGGGTTACAAGTCCGAGAAGCAAGCTGAAATGACATGGTTGACTCAGCAAATGCATTTTTATTTCATTTCCTGCGATACATACAACCACCAAAAAACTATTTCTGAACAAATGAGCTACAGTCGCATTTGAATATGCTAATTGAGAGTTTTTGAAGCTGGGGTGGAAATTCTGTTAATCTCCTCAGAAATAAAAAAAATAGGTTCACATTCTTAATATCCCTACAAACTTTTGACTTAAATACACTATAAATGACTCACATTTCTGTCTGAGAGAATACTACATTACAGTATCTTAAAGGCTATAAAAACATACACAAATGCACCAAACCAAATCTTCAAGGCATAGCAATGTATGCAACGCAATTGATTTCAAGTGATCCCAATGTAGATGTAGAAGATTATAAACATCTTCTAAACATAGAGTTGCACTCACTCAGGCTGTTAGACAATGTTTTGACACTCTTCCTAATGAAAGTGGTTATGTTTTGGAAGTTCAAAGAGGATTTCTCCTTTTCCTCTGGCATCCCCAAATTCTGAAACTCCCTTGCTCTTTCTGATCGTGGGCCACCAACACACCGTCAGATCAGCCAAGAAATTGCAGCAATTCACCCAGAATGAAAACATGATCAAAAGAAAAATGGACTCAGAAGAAGACCTCAAGCACATATAATCAATCTCGTCATAATGCAAAAATAAGCATGATGAAAAGCTATTATGACACATCTGAAATGATGACATCATGCTAGGTTGTGACTTCAGGGAAAAACAAAATTGTAGAAAAGTTTCCCCTTTTACTCAAAATGGCATATTTTGAATCAAATCCAGGATTCTTGAATTCACAATCCCAGTTTCCAATTCGCTCAAAGCACCCCCACAGAGGTGTAAAGCCCTTTTCAGGATGGGGGAAACTAATTATCTCTTCTCATGTACTACCACAGGTACTGGCAACTGGCTTTTGTTCCTGCACACATTCTCTCAGACTAAAATCAACAAGATGGGTGACAGAAATGCTAATAAAGGAAAACATGTTTTATAATTAATAACTAAGGAATAATTGACACCGTTATGAATTTTGAGGCTGAGCAGTGAAGCATGATGACTTCTGATTACCCTAGACATCGTATATCACATTTCTTCAGCACTCTACTAATAAACTGATTAAGTTTAGTTGGCCCAGCTGTCTCTGATAGCCCATAAACACGCAGCACAATTACAGGGAGATTATTTACTACCAGCCCAGCAGAAATACCTCAGCCCTAAGAGAGGACATTACAGACGCCTGCTGCAGAGTAACAAAGATGCGCTGAGATTAACAATCATAAAATAATAATAAGAAAATGGCACAAAGTCTCTCATTATGCTCAGCTTGCAGATTCTGCTAATGGCTCCGTGAGGGATATTTAAGGCACTGCTGTAAACAGCAGAGCATGCAGACTTTTTAAAGAGAGCACTCGTGTGGAAGAGACCAAGGTAACTAATCACACACCCATGCAAATGGTAGTCATGTCTGGAAGGAACACAGTGCAGCTGATGTGCATCAGTGTTAATGGAAATCAGTGTCTATATCATTGTCTAACAATATCAAATAATTTTCTGTGTTATAATTTAATGTCAAATACTACAGTGTGATCACTTTATTGCCATAAATTATAAATCTGAATCAATAATGTATTGCAGATAAACTAAATCAAGTTTTATGCAATAATACTAAAAAGGGGTCATATGATGCGATTTCAATTTTTCCTTTCTCTTTGAAGTGTTACAAGCTCTTGGTGCATAAAGAAGATCTGTAAAGTTGCAAAGACAAAAGATAATTAAATTATTAAACTATAATTACTCGCGTAATTAAACTATTATTAATCGAACCAATAAAACATTACAGTAGTTTTTATATTTATATATTTACTAACAATTTTGCTGCCATACAGATATGATATCCCTCTGATATCTAGTCAACGGAACAAATCACATATGAATGGAGGGCCCCATTCTATCTAAGATCTACTCACCTATGCGTAAATGAACTCCTTCCACTGCTTCATTATGGCGAATAATACATGTCAATGACGTTCAGAATCGCTCGTTATCAAATCCTTCATTAATTATTTTTGGCAGAATTTCTCTTCACCTGTTGTTTTAAACACAATCAGGCTTGATGACGCAAGGTTATACTGAAAGATGATTAGCTTGAATACAATGATTGGTTATGCCTTTTAGGACGCGTTTTGGCCAGAAGCAAACGACGTTGCATCATTTGAATATCATACTCTGATTGGTCAGTTTAGTAATAAGAGGCGTCCTTATCCTATAAAAAAAAGCTCCTATGAAAGAAAAAAGTAAATCATTTAATGATTTTTTTATGCTCTTCTTAACAATGTAATTTAATGTGAACATTTGTTAGATTTTAAGTTTTAAACACAATCAGGCTTGATGACGCAAGGTTATACTGAAAGATGATTAGCTTGAATACAATGATTGGTTATGCCTTTTAGGACGCGTTTTGGCCAGAAGCAAACGACGTTGCATCATTTGAATATCATACTCTGATTGGTCAGTTTAGTAATAAGAGGCGTCCTTATCCTAAAAAAAAAAGGCTCCTATGAAAGAAAAAAGTAAATCATTTAATGATTTTTTTTATGCTCTTCTTAACGATGTAATTTAATGTGAACATTTGTTAGATTTTAAAAAAAGTGATTCATAATTGGGGTGGGGGTGGGGGGGTTATGGCGATGTCTTCTTGCCCCAGGTAGGGTGCCATCTTGAAGAATTTGGGGGCAATAATATTTTTTTCACCAAATCAGCATATTAAACCAATTTCTGAAGGATCGTGTGACACTGAAGACTGGAGTAATGGCTGCTGAAAATTCCGTTTTGCCATAACAGGAATAAATTACATTTTAAAATATTTTTTTTTAAATAGAAAAGTTATTTTAAATTGTAATAATATTTCACAATAATACTGTATCTACTGCATGTTTGACCAAATAAATGCTTGGTGAGCAAGTTAGTTATTACAAATGCAATAAATAGTCTTACTGATGCCAAACTTTTGAACACGGGTGTGAGTATAGTGAAAGTCATAATGACATTTTCAGAGACAGATTTAGTGAATTGGGGGCCCCAGGCAAAATATAGGAAGAGGGCCCTATACATTTGCACATATTTACAACCTTGAGGTTCCTTTTTTGTTGTGATGCTTCCTGCTGCACAATGGTGCCTCACAGTTGTGTTCAATGTTTCTTCATTTTTCATATACATGTTATAATGGCTTTCTTCCATGTTGTAAACCACAAAATAGCAATTGATTTACCTATTGATTTATTTATTGAGGCACCAGTCAGTAGTATAAATTATTTTAATTTAAAACGGGGTTATGTGGGTGGATTTTCGCACTGGTCTGAACAAAAACTGCAGACAGGATTATTGAAAATGAACATTCATTTTCTGCCAGCAGGAGGCGCGTTTGGAATGTCAGAAATATAGCGGGTAACGGCTGTAAACAAAACAGCTCTGCGCTCATAAACGCTACTTTATCAGATTAAAACGAAAATGCCATCGAAACTTTTCTGAAGACATTCGGTTCCTTTCAGAGATTAATTCATATAAAAACTTGAAATGGTGAGAATGAGAAAAATTTGAAAAAATAGTCTATATTGATGAGGAAAGTTACTAGAGTAAGACTGGGCTCAGCCCAACTGCCTAACGTACACTCTAATTCTAAATTTTAAAGTAAATGTATTTTGTTATTTTAACTAAAAACTTAAATGAAACTGAAAAAATAATGAAAATGAAATTATACATTTACAAGAGGATTATATCAACCAAAAAAGTAACTGCCAATGCGTCCTCTATTGTGTCATGAGTAAGCGGCATTTAAAACAATAAACATAGCTATAACACGTACTGTTGCTCAGTATTTAACTACAGCTTCAGATGAATGATATTTTTATTTGCTACAAGCAGGATACACAAGAAGCACGTTCAACTCGGACACACAGATGGTTGTCGTGGTAATAAACACCGTAAACAGCAACTGTTTGTGTGTCCGTGCTTAATGCGCATCTCGTATACGCAGGGGCGCCGTAACGGGGGAAAGTTAGGACGATTCCAAGGGCCCGACGAGGGAGGGGGCCCGAGTGAATATGCGGTTCAGGAGGCCCAGAAACCATAGCGGCGCCCCTGCATATACAAAAAGCATTTTAGGGAGCCCTTGGCTTTTGGGGGCCCAAGGTGGTCGCCTACCTTTGGACATTTTCATTGTCAAATTCATTAACTTGTTGGCCAGCATGTCAGAATAGCAAACTGCCTTCGGTTTTCAGACACAGTCTGTGTGTGGTTCCAAATATGCTGCTTTGGTCAGTTTTGCTTCAACCACAACCAAATCTGTTTTAAATTAGGTGTTCCTTTCAGTTTGTCACTACATCTATTTTTAGAGAGCTTAAAGTGTATGTGATGACAAGAGAGAGACTCCGATATCAAAGCAGGCACGTTCAACATAGATACAGGTGATAATGAATGTCTTAACGAATTAGCGGAGCTGTTTTCACCTTTTAGCTGTTTTCACTGTTCGTCTCCCTCTCTTCTCCCAACCCCCATCACACAAACCCCTCCTGACGCCACATACCTGTGCCAACTTTTAGCCTGTCAGCCTGTAAATTTCAGATAATTGATGTCCATTTTATGACATCATTCAATACAGCAATGTTGATGTAATAGTCTTAGTGAGCCTATCTTCACGTCTATACTGTGACCTTCCAGTTCAGATTGCTCACACACCATTGGCTTGGCTCTCTTTCACCTAAAGGCCTGTTAAGATTAAGTGGTTCTGCCTTTCTGCTGGATGATTTTTAAAACATTAAGATAGATGGAGGTTGAGAATGGAGTTGGGCTGTTTATCAAAGCATGACTTGCCTGGCCAGAGTCAGGGATCTGTTCTAAAAACACTGAAGACATTGTGCCATATGCCACCCAGAGCTACAGTATTGCAGCAAAGCTTTTTTTTAAAAATATATTATGGGCTGATTTATTATTGAAGATTATGCTAAAGAGCCTTTGTCCTACACTGCTATTCATCAGAAGAGATGCATTACATGCTTTTCACCTCATTCACCTATTTTACCCTCTTTAAAAAAAATGTATAGTGTTACATACCTCCCCTGTCTAGGGTCAGGGGTGGCCGAAACAAGGAAATTTGCAAATTAAGCCAGAAGAAAAGAAACCGCTTTTCTACCTGCAACCTGGAGGTCTTCTCTCCTGTCCCAGCACTCCACAGAAAATCACACAGACTTTCGTAACGGTCTAGAAAATTGGTTTATTTAACAAGTTCAAAAAAACTACTAAGCACGGAGCAAATAAAGCTTCGGGAGGGGACCAGGCCAAAACAACAAACATACAGGTCTAATTTACAAAAAGGGGTACTTTCTAATCTCTCAAATCAATTCAAAACAAACAACAAAAGTCTTACCTGACTCCCTTTCTAGCCAAAAACAGGAGAAAACATGGACCTTAAAAGAAACGGCATCCTCCTCCCTACTGCTCCAAAAGTAATTATAAACGGTTGGCTTAAATCTCACGTTGTGAGTTTACTTGCACAAAACAAAGTAACAACCTCTCTCCAAATCTTCACAGTTATACACCAACAACTATGCATACAGGCAACAACTAGCACACATGCTATTGTCTGGGGCAGGCGAAAACAATCTCCAGAGGCCAAGAAGGGGCCTACTTCACACAGAGTTTCCAGCTTTATCCACACACTCTCCCTCCAGCAGCCAATCAGAGCAAGTCAGTAGTTGATGACAATTAGGACCAGGTGATCTTCATTAAGCTTTGCATGGAGTAGAGAGAAGAGAGAGAGCGAGAGCGAGAGAGAAAACAAAACACTGCCAAAAGACAAACTAATCAACAATATTAAATACTGCCCAAATATAACACCAAAAAAAAAAAATAATAATAATAATAATTACACCTTGGGACGTAACAATAGAGCAATTTTTTGTCCCTTGTAGAAGATTTATCTGTGTATTTCTTTGGAAAATACTCTTGATTGGTAGATGTGCAAAAAAAAAAAAAAAGAATTATGGATTGAGGAATGCCTTAATTATGGATTTGTTTCTTACAAAACGCAGCTTTTCACTTCACAAGACATTAATTGATGGACTGTAGTGAGGATTATGTTTTTATCAGCTGTTTAAACTCTCCTTGACGGCACCCACTGCAGAGGTACCCATAGGTGAGCAAGTGATGTAATGCTAAATTTTTCCAAATGTGTTCAGATGTAGAAACAAACTCATCATCTTGGATGGCCCGAGGGTGAGTAAATTTTCAGTAAATTTTCATTGTTGGATGAACTATTCCTTTAACCCCACATTTTGAATAAAACATCTACAAATGACATGCCTGTAATGGATGGTATAGTACACCCAAATATTCTGCCATTATTTACTCACCCTCAAGTTGTTTCAAACCATATGATTTTATTTTTCAGTAGAACACACAAAATAAATAAACAAAATGTTTACATAATGTTTTCCGTATGACAAGATTTAATAAACGGGAAAAAATTACTCTTTAAGGTACCAATTACAGGTTACCTCGGTTTGCATTTTTTCTAATTCCAAAAAGGTCAAATGATTTGCAATATCACACTTTTTTTTTTCTTTTGAGATTGACATCCCACGGTCACTATGAGCACTCATGTAAGCAAAATATGATTTTAATAAGTAAAAACAAAACAAAACACTGGATTCACTTTTGTGCAATAATATACTGATTCCCTGAAATCCCAGTACTTTGTTTTCCCCTTTGTTTTTTGTTACATCTAGTTTTTAACATAAAAAGTCTGTGTGTGCGCATTACAGACAGAGAAAGTGAAACAGAATGAAGACAGAAATAGAGATGAACAGGCAAGATGGTGATTTTGATTATCAGCTGTAAATCTGCAGTTCATATAAGAGTGAAAAGAAAGAAAAGCACAAGCCAGAGAGAATTAATAAGGAAAAGACACAGGATAAAAGAGAGTGCATGAAGGGTTGTAAGAGATGAAGTAGATAATGGATGAGAGACAAAAAAAAATTACAGATGTAGAGGGAGGTGAAAGCTGCGGTGGGGCTTTTATATGACTCTCTTTTGTGTGTCTGGCAGGCCAATAAACATATCATACTTCCATAAAGGTGGAGCACAAAAGATGGACTGAAGCGAAAGGCAGGCTAATCTTTAAATCCTCCAGCAGCCTGTCTAACACCGACTCTCCAAGGTCAGTTTATTAATGAACAGATGGAGAAGAGAAATCATGCTAGAGAGTGTGGGAAGAGCATGAAACTTCACCCAAACACACACACATACACACACACAAGTGTAATGTTCAGTGTTAAACTTTAATCAAGATTTTCAGGCAACCTTTCTTCAACCTTGAATTAACCGAGGAGACTGAAAGAACCCTTTGGAAAGTAAAAAATGAAAATGAGAACTATTTTAACCTAATTATTTTATATTTATGCATGCAGTTTTATTGGCTCGTTTTAGTATCACTGAGATACTACTATAGTTTTTTATTATTATTTTGAATTACTTTTTTTATTTTTCTGTTTTCATTTTAAAGTTTTAATATTTTAGTTGTGTTTTTACAATTTATTAGTTTTTGTAATGTCTATATGATTTTTTTTATTATTTTAATTTGTCATTTTAGTCAAGTATCAAGTTGAACTAAATGAAAATGAGAAATGTTTCCTTGTAAACGAGATGAAAAAAGATATTTATATATTTTATTTCAGTTAATGTTGATTTTATTTAACTTAAAAAATGGTTTTAGTTTTAATTATTAACCCTGGCTCATATTCATATAGTTAATTAATATATTTAATACTTTCATTTGTACTTTCAAAAATTCATTTTCTACACCGCAGGAACATTTGAAATGAACCAGTCAGGGCAAAAAGGTGACTAAAAATAATGAAAAACTTAATAGAGTGAAATGCTTTCCTATTTAAAGTCGTAAGAATCTTGTTGATGCAAATTCCTTGACACGTTTGTGTGTGGTGGCTCTTGATGCCTTGACCCCAGCCTCAGTTCATTCCTTGTGAAGTTCACTCAAATTCTAGAATCGATTTTGCTTGACAATCCTCATAAGGCTGCGTTTCCTTTGGTTGGTTGTGCATCTTTTTCTTCCACACTTTTTCCTTCCACTCAACTTTCTGTTAACATGCTTGGATACAGCACTCTGTGAACAGCCAGCTTCTTTGGCAATGAATGTTTGTGGCTTACCCTCCTTGTGAAGGGTGTCAATGATTGTCTTCTGGACAACTGTCAGATCAGCAGTCTTCCCCATGATTGTGTAGCCTAGTGAACCAAACTGAGAGACCATTTTGAAGGCTCAGGAAACCTTTGCAGGTGTTTTGAGTTGATTAGCTGATTGGCATGTCACCATATTCTAATTTGTTGAGATAGTGAATTGGTGGGTTTTTGTTAAATGTGAGCCAAAATCATCACAATTAAAAGAGCCAAAGACTTAAACTACTTCAGTCTGTGTGCATTGAATTGATTTAATACACGAGTTTCACAATTTGAGTTGAATTACTGAAATAAATGAACTTTTCCACGACATTCTAATTTATTGAGATGCACCTGTATATGTGATACTCAAATAAAACACTAATGGAGAAATCCATTAAGTCTCTTGGGCTATTAAAGTGAAACTTCTGAGCAAATTAGTCCTTTGTGAAAGTACCTCACATGCTGTAAACCTGGACAGGCCTGTCAGCAGGGTTTGTTCTGGGTGAGAGTGGGTGTAGAGAGAGCCAAATTAGTTCTAATAAGCTTTAACGAAGGGGCACACTTTAGGGACGGATTGTACAGGGTGGTATTGTGGGTGAATTTTCATGAAGGATTTCGTTCTATTCCAGACCAGGTTGGTAGGATGTCGGGGTGCACTTCCTGTCTTCCAAGCTTCATGCACAGCGGTGTAATATGTTCAGCCTGGGGCTTAAGCAGCAAAGGAGGAAACAGCAGAGATCCCATTAGAATGGCCTTCCTGCTGCAGGAAAATTGCTTAATATTAATCAAACATTGATTAAAGTGTTAAATCCTGGACTCATTATTCACATTTTCCTACTATATCTCTCACTCACCATGTGCACTATATGCACACTCTCTCTTCCACTTTTCTATTCAGTATTCAGCGTGGGAAAAGCTGAAAGAATACACACAGGGGGACTAAGAGAAAGATCTGAAGCTCAATAATACTTGTGCCATTGCTCAGGCCTTGTACTTGGTGGAGTAACAGAAAATAAATCCACAAAGGTCACAACAACACATTCTCACAGCTAACAAAAAAATAGGAAGATGGATGGACGGATAGATAGGTACATATAGAGAGAGATACGGGGACACTATGTTGACTTTGACGGATGAAAAGTTTTAGTGGTGAACCGAATTTTAACTGCCATAGTGAAATCACCCTGTGGGCTTATTCTAGACTAACAATATTTGCAATGGTCAATTTTGTGTGAAAAATATATTGGTGCAGAATTGAATCGGCTAAAACAGCATTATCATTGGTGTTTTTGAATGCAGCACCAGCCTACACACTTTCAAGCTCTAAAAAATAGTAACAAAACAATATACGGAGAATTTGTTCTGCATAAAATTTACTTTTGATCCCTAACAGCGTGAAACTAATGGAGAAAATGAATGCATGGCTGAACAATCTAACCCTAAAGTTATGCCTTAATGCAAGGATCTGAAAACTCAAAATCCCTGGCCACATGATTAGACTGTACCAACAAATGCAAGTGGCTTAACAGCCATAAATTTGGAGCTATACAGTTATTGATTTATGGACTGAAATTCCAAATGACTAATTTGTCCTTATATCTAGCATACTGTTGGTATAAATAAGACCTGAGATTGTATTCATTGACAACTCCAATTTTTTCCTTGCAAGATCAGGCAGAGAGACAAGAAATATCAAGATGGCTTTGGAACAGCCAGAAGTTATCTAAATATATAAGGACTAAAATACATAAATCAATTCTCACATATGATATTGTAAATAAAATATTTTACTTCCATAAACTGAGCGCACATCGCAACAAGTGCTTCCAGTGCAGTCTTTTTTAAATTTTTCTTTGCTGTGTTGCATACTATATTCACTGTATATTTATTGCATACTATATTTACTATATATTTATTTGTTATATTAAAACTGTATTAGCTCTGTAACATTTAAAAAATATATTTACATTGTTCCAAAAATTGTATTTCGAACGTTTTTTGAAAAAAAAAAAAATCATGGTTTCCACAAAAAATATTAAGCACAGCACAACTGTTTTCATCATTGCTAACAATATGAAATCTTTCTTGAGCACCAAATCTTCATATTAGAATGATTGATATTAAAAGGATTATGTGGCACTGAAGAAAGAAAGAAAGAAAGAAAGAAAGAAAGAAAGAAGTTAATAACAATAGAAAACAGTTATTTTAAATTGTAATAATATTTCACAATGTTACTGTTTTACTGAATTTTTGATTGAATAAATAATCTTTTAAATCTTTAAAAAACCCATACTTTTAGGTGTTTGTGTATATAGCAACTGTTTAACAACCCTATGAAACAGAACTACATGACAATATTTAAGACAAAACAAATAAATTGCAAATTTGATTAACAGACCAAATCTGACTAGTAGCACTAGGAGGGCCGCGTAAAACAATGTCATGGGCCGATAGTTTGAAACTTTAATGCACAGGAATTGGAAAAAGGAAACTTTCAGTTCCACAAACACCCACATGAAAACTCTAATGAGGCAGAATGACAAAAACAAGCCCTACTTTCACGAAGGATTCAGCTGTGTCCCTCATTCTATTTCATCTTATCTCTATAGCGTGCCAAGAGCACATGGCTACATTTACAGGCACCATCGTATTTTTAAATTGAATCTCTGACTGTGTTTTCGCAGAGAGCTTTCACTGGGATAAAACTTACCACGCAGGTTTTATTCCTCGCTTTTATATGACTTTATCTATCCTACCTTAATTAGTTTAAGTAAAAAGGCTTCCTGCTGCAAGCTATTATGGAGCAATAAAGAAGCAATTTATGAGTTTATCAATAAGAAACGTTTAGATTTCCCCATTGAAGGGGAAAAGAAAAGCAGAAATGTGAAACAATAGTGAAGAGAATGTAAGAGTCTGACAATAGGTTTCTGCCGAGGTGAGCTGTTCATTCATCGTTGCTTCTACAAAATGGGTTCAGAGCTACTAAATATCCACTTGTCCTTCAGGATATGACAGACATTCAACCTCAGACATTAAAATCATTACATCTGTGAAGACCGTCAGTGTAGCAGGGCTGAAGTGGATCTGACCTGCTGCGTGGCTTTGCATTAGAAATCGTCTAATAGTGTGGCTGTTTCCCAAACACTCGAAAACAAAAATATAAAAATGCCTCACTTGCATGAGCATTCAGCAAGCCATGGAAAAGTCATTTCCACACTGGCTGCGCAGCCGGGGAGGATCGGGCCTGTTAATCTGTTTCAGATCCTTTACAGAACTGCATCTTAGAGAGCAGGAGCGAGCGAGGGAAAACACTACATCTGAGTAATCCGCATTTGAAACGAGCTATACATCACACAGATGGGAAAGCAGGGGAGAGGAGAGAGAGAGAGAAAGAGAGAAAAAACTGTGGCACGGATGGTGAGCAGAACTAACCGTTAGCTTCCTCTCATCTCTTTGCCATGGGATACCAAAGTCTTTGCTCTATTTCTGTCGAACAAACTACCCAGGCCTGGAAAAAACAAAGTCTTGTGCTTATTAAGACATCATTTGTCTTATTTTATTGGCCTGTTATAATGAGGGGGAAGCGTGTGGGTGGTTATGTGGTGTCCTGCCCCCAGTGTATGACACCATCTATCTCTGCACAAAGCACCCAGCTCAGCTGCTCCGAATCTCCACATATGTGTGATTACAATATTTGTGCGATTAATCACGGCAATGTGACATTCTGTGTCGTAACCCCACGTTGCTGTCGAGAATGTAGAGGTGACCAATTTTTAAATAAGCTGTACGCAGTGGAACGAAGTTCACTATAGATTTTATTGCCTGAACGTGGAGACAGAATACAGTGTCCTGCATTTCAAATGCCTTATACTGTATGTGTGGCAACACTTCCTATATTACAAGTGCTAAAATGTCACTGAAGTGCTCGAATTTTAATGGCTCTGAAGCTCTCCTGAATATGGAGAACATGTAAGAGATGTTAAGGAACTAAGGAAAGGTGGTATAGTTTAGTGAAACGTAAATTAGTAGAAAGTACAACTTTAGCAGATATTCATGATAACACAGTCTTCCTGTTTCTATCAGTAGGACAGAAAGCTTTTCTTTTCAAAATTTGGGAAGTGCTGATGTTAGATATCTAATGCAAAATATATGTCTTAACTAGGCTATACGTTTCCAGTGCTAGGAAATTTGGAAACATGATACCAGCCAATCAGTTCATTTGATGTTTAATATACAGCTGGACTAGGACGCGTATTAAAGAATTTCCTTTTGAAACAGGAAGCTTGTCACCAGCAAATTTGGTAATTTTGTATGAAAGAAAAATATTTAAATGCATATATTACATAAACACTACTGTTCAAAAGTCGGGTCGTTAACATTTTTAATGTTTTGAAAAAAAGTCTCGGTAACACTTTATTTTGATAGTCCACTTTAGATATTCTACTAACAGTAAGTAACTTTCATCAACTATTAGTAGACTGTCTGCTTGATATCTTCTAACACTTTATTTTGATGGGTCCACAACATACAACATACTGACAATGAGAAACTTTGCAAGTATATGTCAACTTATTCTACTAACCCTAAACCTAACCTAACAGTCTACTCTGAGAGTTAACATGTAGTTGGGTCAACAACATACAACATACTGACTATCAGAAACTTTGCAAGTATATGTCAACTTATTCTACTAACCCTAAACCTAACCTAACAGTCTACTCTGAGAGTTAGTAGACATGTAGTTGCAAAGTAATGAGAATTAGTTGACATGTAGTTGCAAAGTTACTTATAGTTAGTAGAATGTCTAAAGTGGACTATCAAAATAAAGTGTAACCAAAGTCTCTTATGCTCACCAAGGCTGCATTTACAGTATATCACTGAAAATACAGTAATAGCATACAATATTACAATAAAAAGTTATTTGAATATATTTTGTGATGACAAAGCGGATTGTTCAGCAGCATTTACTCCAGTTTTGATCCTTCAGACATCTTTTTTCTCATTATCTATGTTGTTAATAGTTATGCTGCTTAATATTTTTGTGAAAACTTTTTTCAAGATTCTTTTTTTTTTTAATAGAACATTTAAAAAAATTTTGAAATAGAATTTTAAACCTTTATTGTCACTTTTGATCATTTTAAATGCATTCTTGCTGAATAAAAGTATACATTTCTTACTGCCCCCAAACTTTTGAACGGTAGTGTAGATACAAGGCTAACATGCCACAAAACAACACAATTTTCACAGGTTTCTATTAATGCACATATCATTAAGAAGCCCCAGACAATAGTCTGACAAGCCTGCCTCTTCTATCAAGAGCAGCAAGCAGGTAATAACTATATCAAGGCTGCGTTATTAGCACACTAATCAAGAGGTGTGTGGACGCATTAGCATGCTAATGGCTCAATCACAATGTCTTCTGAAAAGAAGCAGAGAGGAAA
Source organism: Sinocyclocheilus rhinocerous (assembly GCF_001515625.1). NCBI lineage: Eukaryota > Metazoa > Chordata > Actinopteri > Cypriniformes > Cyprinidae > Sinocyclocheilus > Sinocyclocheilus rhinocerous. The sequence goes on along the minus strand of NW_015631049.1, from coordinate 2,820,034 downwards.
GAGAGAGGACGTCTATTACTGGACCTTTGAAATTCACAGAGAGCTAATTGTTACATACCTCAGAAAATCACAAATAACTCAATCTTTCACTCATCTCTCTTAAAGCTGGGTCTCCTGCTTCCCAAGCTGTGGGTCTATAAATACACAGTGTTCATTAGCAGAAGGAGAGAGTAGCGATAAAAGGGTAAGAAGTGTTAAAAATGAAACCGACCAAACATAACTCATTTTAAGATCAAACCAGCATGAAGACTGGAAGAGCATGGTGAAGATTAGGAGTGAAGAGAAGAGGTAAGAAGATTAACATCTCGCACAGGTATAAATAATTTCTGTAACCAGGTTCCATTTGTTAACATTACTTAACATGAATCAACAATGAAAAATTATTCTAAAGCATTTATTATTCTTAAAGTTTATTTCTACATTTACTACTGCATTAATAAAATAAGAAATTGTCGATCTGTTAATTAATTAAATTGAGCTGAGATGTCTAAATAATGTAAACCAAGATTAATAAATACTGTAACAAGTGTATTGCTCAATGTTAGTTAATGCTCATAGTACAGAGACAGTGAAATACACAGACATAAACATATCTCAAATTTCAATACTGCAAAGATGCACTCAAATGTTTTTAACAGTAAAAACATAGAAGTGTGAATTTAGCATAATGCAAAACCAAACCAAAAACAATTGTCAGTTACCACTCCCACTGTAGAAGTGAGACAGCGAAATACACAGACATAAACATCTCAAATCTCAAATTTCAATACAGTAAATATGCATTTATTTTTTTGTGTAAAACTTAAACTAAGTGAACATTACTAATAGCATGAAAACCAAATATACAAACAATCTAATCATATTCATATCACATATAGAAAGAGATAATTTGATAGAGAATTTATAGGCTCTTTTGACTTGGTCTAGTAAACAACCACCATGGATTAACCTAGAAACTGCATAAAGTGCTAAAACATAATCAGAACCAAGTGTTGGGTCAAAGTTTGGCTGGTTTGGCCCAGTTAGCCTCCTGCCGATGAATACAACATCTAGATTGAGCATCTTTCTCTACTGATAGCAATTTAAAAGTTGCTGTGGTCTGATGATTTTTTTTTTCAGCAAGCAGCATATAAATATTTAATGTAAAAATATGTAAATATTTCATTATACTATATGAGACGTTTTACCAGTGCCCAAGGGCTCTTAACAGTGTGAAATGGGCTTATATTTTTCCATCTGCTACCTTTGACGTCAACATAATTGCTAGAGAAGGGTTTGAGGATGCGCATTTTCTCATGACGTCAAAGATGGGCAATTTAAAATGATGTAACTTCTCAGTGTTACAGAACTCCGTGCTCACCTTAGCAACTGCATAGCAAAGCCCTGACAACCACCCACAACATCCCAGCACCATGGAGGCAAGTTTTGTCCAGGCAAGCAGCACTGATATTTTCTTTCGAAATATAGTAGTATAAATAAAATCTCATTTTATTGTGCTAAATAAGCAAAGGTAAGCTTAACACACTTCCTAGGATTGGTAAGACACAAGGTCTCAGTTTATTCTGCTCCTTGTGAAGAACAAAATGAAATTTTAATAGAGCTCTTTTCTGAGCCATTGTGAGCCTTAAAACACCATCGGAGGCAAATTCTCTCAGGCCTTACTCAATTGTAGTAAGGATTGAATTAGCAAGGCTGCTCTCCATTTAACGTCACATTAGATCTCCACACACACACACTAGAGGCACTGTCTACATTAGAGAGTGAATAAGCGGGGCTCTGTGCATTCAGCTCACAGGGGAGGTAATGGAGCATGAGGTACGGGGGACAGAGATAATGAGAGAGCATGAAACACTGCACTTTATGATGTCTGCTAACGGCTCTCTGCTAGGAGAGAACGTGGACCTGAGTCTCAGTTTTTATAATATGCTCTTCATTCGGTTAAACATCATGAGCGAAATATGACTCACATCTCGGGTGGGATATGGACTTGGACAGGGTCATTAGGCAGGGCAGAATACATAACTCTGAGATTCCTAACTACAAACAGCGGGATCAAAATGTTTGAGACTAGTAAAAATATTTCTATCTGGCATTTTTTCATTACAAATATATAATATAATATAATATAATATAATATAATATAATATAATATAATATAATATAATATAATATAATATAATATAATATAATATATGTGACGGATCGGCTGCCTCCCCCCTAATTATCATCATCACCCCATCCCTTAATCGCCGCCCTTCACCAGGCTCCCGACAGGAGTGGGTGCGTGAGAGAGGAGGGGCGCAGAAACAGCCAGGTCTGGCGGCGTGTGATGAGGCACACCTGAGTGAATGGAGCCTCATCACACATCGCTGTTAAAAGCCGAGCATGCGCCTCTCCACGAGAGACCGGTCTTTTTCTTTTTATAATATAAGTGTTATATTATATAATTAGGATTATAAAACAGTCAGTTTTAAAAACCACTGTATTTCAGAGACATGTTCTTAAATGTGACTCATATATAACAAATACTTGCATGAATGCACAGCTTTAATCACATTTTTGGTAACTTCATGACTTAACTGACGACATTGCATGCTCGTAGTTTCTTTTGCACTTTAATATGAAATTAAAGCATCTGAAAAGTCTCATTTGATGTGGTCGTAAAGACATTCTCCGTCTAAATAAACGCAATTCTTGTCAAGAAAAAAAAAGAGACAGAAGCAGCACTTTTGAGTGGGGTGGCCAACCCTAGCTCTGCCCCTGCATTAATTGCGTTAAATATTTTTTACGCATTAAACTGAAATAATTAATCTCCTGCATTAACCTGCTAATTTTGACAGCAGAAAAAAAAGCTATTTATATACTGTGTGTTAAAACATGGCACCTTAATACATTAGAGAGTGTCAAAGAGTCAAAATGGCGGGAGATGTTTGGACAAAGTGCTTCCCCTAAAGGTAGCTGGTGGTCCTTGTACAAACCACCCATTAAAAAAAAAGGTCTGGAGACCTGCAGTGGAGAATTGTACATGGGATTATAGCTACAAACAGATACAGAGCACACCTTGATCCAGAGGTTGTGTGAAAGGTTTTGGCTGCTATTTTATAAATTGAAAGAGTGGTGTAGGTCTCTGGGGGAAGTTTTTACAACGTTTTTTTTTCTCATTATGGACCAAAATATAGTAGAAATAGAAGGGAAGCTCATGTTTTCATTTTTAATTTGGGCAAGCAAAACTGGCTATATTGCTGTCACGGAAAAATAGTTTGAATGGTGAGGGATCAACTGATGTTGTGTTTTTGTTGATGTTCTATTTTAAAGGGTTTATTAAAACCTTGTATAAAAATCTAGTTTACTTACTACAAATTGATTAATGACATGGAAATGTTTAAATATAAATGGGGAGTAAATCAATGTATTTGTGATGTGGATTATGATGGCGGTTTGCAAATCTATATTTAAGTGTATGCATGTTTAGAATTTTTTCCTGCACTGTTTTGTTTTTCTTTTTTCTTTTCTTTTCTCTTGAAACATCAGTGTTTAGTGATTTTTAGTGTTTTAATGTAATTTAATTAATAAGTGATTTGAAGCGGGCAGAATGCTAGAGCTAACAAGTAGTAACTGACGAAAATAACCATAATTTTTACCCTTCCGATCAAATATTGCGCTGCAAACATCATTAACAGCTTTAAATTGTCAGTGCTGGCAAATGACCATGGTATAAGCAGGATAATGCACAGCTAGCTTATTTAAAAAAAAAAGTTTTTATATTATATACTGTAATTTAGTTTGCTTCACACATATACACCCAGAGCATGGGGCAGCCATTTTTGCTGTGGCACCGGGGAACAGTTGGGGGTTCGGTGCCTTGCTCAAGGGCCTCACCTCAGTCATGGTATTGAGAGTGGTAGAGAGCGCAGATCATTCACTCCCCCCACCGACAATTCCTGCCGGACCTGAAACTTGAACCCGCAAACTTTGGGTTACAAGTCCGACTCTCTAACCATCTAATGGACCCCCTTAAAGTATGCTGAACATACATGAAACAGCATGCTACTGCTGATCCTGTTCATGGACATCGGACAAAATTCATAATTATGAAAAAAGGTCCATGTTCCTCCAACCACATTTTATGGTTCAATAAACAATTCTTGAGGAAGCAGCAAAAACATTTTACTCAATCCTTTTTACATTGGAATGTCAAGGGTGCTTGAAAATGCGGCACTGCAAATGATCAAGCTGATGTTCTGAGAAACAATACTGTTCAAAACGTGCACACACACAAAAACATACTGTAAATGAGTAGTTCTTAATTGCTGAGGTTGCAACTCAAAAATGTGTCATGGGTCTGTTCTATCAGGGTCACATATAGCAGGGAAAAACAATGCAAAATGTTAATAATTAAAAAGCATATAATCATGCATAGTTTGCATAACACAAATCTATCTGATTTTTAGGGCATTTTTGTTTACTGTAGTATGATAATGAATTCCGGTACTCTACCGGGTCACCACTTGATGTTCAATATAAAACCGGGCTCCTGAACCACAATCAGTTGAGATCCTTAAATAAACTGCATTTATTTTATATAGAGAAAAAGTAAAGTTCTCACTCTGTGCACTGCCTTTCCTCTCACGGAGATGTATTGCTTTAATATTCTATGAAGCATCACTTATAGGCAAAGGTTCTAGTGTGGTCACAGGTAAGGTGCTTGTTTAACTTGGGACAACTTGGTCTGTTCCACTACAGCAGTGTCACGTTTATGCGTTTCTGACAAACACACACATACACACACATTTGTGATGACTTACAGCGATAAAGTAAACACTCAACATTCTTACAACTTAAAGCACGGCAGTGACAGCACACAGTAATGAATGCGGAATGAAAACTAAATGTCATCTAAAGACACAGGCCACTTCCCATTGGCTTTGCAAAACACAGCCATTTTTCTTGTTAATGTTGCATGTCGAATTTGTAACGCGACGGCGTGAAAATTGGCATTACGTAATTTAATTACAAAATAGATGTAACTGTAGTCTGTTACAGTTATTGGGACAAAATGTGTAATTACAGAAAATGTTAATGATTAAAAAAGGGGGCTACATATGAATATTTTAATAAAGTGATGCTATTCTGCTGCTTTTTGATTGGTTCTCTTGTTTGAATTTGCAGCGCACCAGTCTGTCAATTACATCAATCCACATTGCTGCTGAAAGCTTTAGCATACAACCTGTCCCAGAAGATCTTAAATTAAATCTCACATCTCAAAGTATACAACTTAAAGCACGGCAGTGACAGCACACAGTAATGAATGCGGAATGAAAACTAAATGTCATCTAAAGACACAGGCCACTTCCCATTGGCTTTGCAAAACACAGCCATTTTTCTTGTTAATGTTGCATGTCGAATTTGTAACGCGACGGCGTGAAAATTAAAGGTTGCATGTCTCACTTGGTTGGCAATATGTATTTGATACCAGCAGTAAATCAATGCCCTGTGCAGAAACACATGTTAATGGAAGCCACTGAATTGGAATAGAATTTGTTAAGGGAGCGGGAAAAAATAAATAAATAAAAAACCACAAGTGCTGAGAGAGCAAGAAAAACTAAGCCATATGTTTTATGTCACTGGAAAATGAGACGATTTAAAAGGAGAAAGAGATGTGTGAGGGGAAGCTAATTTTCCATTTTGAATCACTTAAAAATCTCTTTAAAACAGCAGGATGGTCCAAACCAAGTCTGTCAATTACATCAATCCACATTGCTGCTGAAAGCTTTAGCATACAACCTGTCCCAGAAGATCTTAAATTAAATCTCAAATCTCAAAGTAAAAAGAGGTGCTAAAGTCTGATTTTGTGGTGGTTGTGCTTTAAAATTCAATTATTATCTTAATTCAAGTGATGTAGGATTTTGAAAGTCTGACAATAATTAGTGTTGTGTACTACAGTACTGTAAGGTTAACCCTGCCTGGTTTAAACGTTTTAAAATGATTAACAGTTGAAAAGAAATTGTTAGAAATTGAGAAAAGTAATCGGTTTCACTTTATTTTGATGGTCCCTTTAACACATTCTGTTGACTAGAAGTAACGTTGCACCTACATGTCTACTAACTCTCATTAGAGTATTAGTTGACTGGTAGGGTTAGGGTTAGAAGAAGTTTACATGTACTTGCAAAGTTACTTATAGTCAGTAGAATGTCTGTTGGCAGACCATGACAATAAAGAGTTAGCAGATATTAAGCAAACAGTCTATTAATACTCTGATGAGAGTTAGTAGACATGTAGGTGCAACATTACTTATTGTAAACAGAATGTTCAAAAGGGACCATCAAAATAAAGTGTTACCAAGTAATCAAATGTAATCAGTTACATTACTTTAATATAATATTTCAACTAGTTACACTACTTATTTTTTTAATAGGGCAGCTTGTAATCTGTAACCTATTACATTTCCAAAGTAACTTTCCCAACATTGCATATATTCTAAAGTATTTACCCCAATATTAACAAATGTTTTAAGTATAATATTAAATCGTATTAATTTATCGTTATAATTTTATTATTTAATACTTTTTCATTTTCACATTTCATTTATATAATTTTTCTTTTACATTATATGTTATGTATGTTCTATACTTGGGAAGGTCAGTGAACTACATTTTTTGTACTTAAAATAATGTAATATTCTGTGAAAGTCCCATTGACTAAATGAATGACATCTATTTGGTAAAACAAAGATAATACAGCCCCTTATAGCTTTTCTCTGTGCTTCTAAAACAGCAGCATAATTACAGTTCCATCTTTTCTGAGTGGGGAAAAATGGGTCCATATTTAAAAAAATGACTTTGAAGTCCAAGTGGAAGAGAGTGGTGTTCATTATAGAGTATTTTTGTGCCATCTTTTGGTTAAACAGTCCAAATAAAATGTGTACAGTGGTGTACATCTCATCAAAATTTGCTGCACACAAACTTTACCTTTTTGTACCTTGTGCTGTTGTTATTACCGGGGCTAATGGTATGTCTGGTGTGCCCCATCCAAAACTTTAGTCATTGGTGTACATCAAAGTTGCTCTCGTCGCGCTGAAATATAAAAGACATCGGAATCATAGACTATACATGCATAAATATATATGACGAAATGCACTGAATCCTGACAACATTATCTGCAATTGTATCTGCTATACAGCTACAGACATATTCGATATAGTGATCAAAGACAGATGTATTAATCACATGTTTTACTTAAAGCGGTATGTCTTCTGTTTCTTTCCCTCGCTCCCCCCAAACGTTTGTTCTGGTAGTTTGATGTGCGGCTATAAAATTCCACGAAAAGGGTGGATTGCTTTACGGCAGCAACAAACACACGTGTACAGCTATCCACTGTAACTGCGACAGTGTTGTATTTACGACAGTAAATTCCACCCACTTAACTGTAGGAGGCTCCAATGCCCAAAAAATACACAAAAATACATACAGCTGCTACATACAGTTGCTTTAACACTAACCAGGAGTTCAATTTTGTTATTTGGTATTTTGGAGGTGGACTATTCTAAAATCTGGTGCAGGTTCTGATATGACAATGATATGACAAAAATAGCTAGCTGGTTCACAAGTCGCTAGCTAACAACAGAAAAGTTAATGGGTATCTGGAGATACACTGAAACTAAAGGGAAACAAAAGAAACAAAAAATCCATGTCAGTAGGCAAGAACTTTAATGACAAAGCATGTACACAATGAGGGTAATACTGAACAAATACCAGCAACGGGACATTAACGGATGTCGGTACTTCTGTAAAATGAGAACGTAGAACGTTGCAGGTGTGTTACGTTATTCTTTCTGCTTTTAGATCTGTATATTTGTACAAAATCATGACGTCTTCAGGTGCTAAAACGTATTTATATGAAAATATAGATTTGTATACATGGACATGTTTATATGAAAACATGGAATCATATAGCAGGATACGACATGGTTTATGAGAAAATGCACAGAATGAGCATTTAGGAATAGATCATCTGAAAAAAAAATACAGAATATCACTAACAGAATGACTATGGGATAAAGATGAATTCATATTCTCCATCTTGAGTCATCAGATATTGTGACACTGCATCTAAGGCCTCGTGTGGATGGTGAACGAAGAGCGTTATTGTTACAATCCAGTATATTATTCTGGTTGAAGAGGTGTCAGCGATGGCCTTGGCAAACACATGAGCTCAACATCTCTCTCTCACATTCTACTATATGGTTTCTCCATAATTTACAGTCACAACTGACAATAAACTGGATAGTGCTTAAACCAAGAAACGTTCTGCTGTACCGAGATTCAACGCCAGAACGAAATGAAACTTCATACAGTAAAAGTCAAACCAATCCCATAAGAAAACCTGGAAAACAAGACATCTTGTCACTCCACCTCGGACAAAATTATGTTTTATAAAAGAAAAGAGTTCAAAATCCCCTCCCTTAACTTGTGGCTACTGGAATGAAGTTGTGTTTTTGTCGCAAACTGCTGTTGTCCCTTAAAATGACTGTCAAAATCTTTAACCATATTAGTTTCAGTGCATCTTTAAGCATTTCAGTCAAATTAATGGATTCATACATCGCTTATGACAAATCAGCAATTTCATTAGGGGAGAGCAGGTTTAAATGTAACAATAAATTCACAACAACAACAACAATAATAATAATAATAATAATAATAATAATAATGGATAGTTTTATTAATAGACACACATAAACAAGTTAAAAGGTAAAATATTAAAGTTACATATTAAAGTTAAAAGTCTGTTCTCGCATTTCATATAACTGATGTCGAAATAGCTGACAAAACGTATTAAAATCCGTTAAAAATTTAATAAAAAATGAATTGTTTTTTTGAAAGAATTAAATATTAATTATAAATATTTTTTTAATAAATTATTATTTTTTTTTTTTTTACCTCAAATTAACTGAGATGCTACATGGAATATTTGTACTTAAAAAAAATATTTTAGAAAGGCAAAAATGTAATTGGAAAATGGTTAAAAAAGACATTTTTTTCCCTTATACATTTATATAAATACTTTCCAATTACAATTAAATCTGCTCTTCACTACTTCTAATGTAGCTTTAAATAAATAAAACACCTTTGAAACAAACAGAAATAATATATCAAAGGAAAAGACTGAACTCTGTCTAAATGGGGAATCTGATGTCCTGACAGAACCCATGACATGATGTCTTAACATATTAAAGCCTTTCATTTTTATTCCTCCAGAGGGAAATCAGACTTGAACATAGAATATGAAACAATCAAAATGGCCTCATGACTCTTCTGTGTTGATTTTGAAAATGTAGGCAACAGCCTTCTTGCAGTGTCCACAAGAAAATTTTAATCATTTTATTTACATCCTATCTCATATTACACTTACAAATAAATATTGCATTCTTACAATCTACATTTCAATTCTAGCACTGTTCATCTGTGAGCATATTTTCACCTGAGCTATCAAAGAGAAGGTGTCCACATCTGTCCTTCCCTACAACTCTTCAGTAATATAAACAACAATGATTCAAGGACCTGGGTAAACGCTGGGGTCAGTGAGGCAGAAATATAAAGTTGCTTTACAACCTATAGGACATGTAAAAACCATGTGCAGGTGCTCCAGCCATGTAAAAAGGGGGTAAACGATGTACATTTCGCCTCAATAAAAAGAGAAACATTCATACATTTACCGTACTGGAGAGTAACAGACCACTCTACTCTTGTATATTTTTCTATCACAGCAATCATATGGTTTTATAACAAACACAACTCCTTTTTGTGGGCTTGTATTTCTACACGGTCCGTCCCGTGTTCATCGTCGCATCTTCAAACTGTCAGGTTGTATGTCTGGATCAGTTGCTGTATGGACAGTCAGATTGGCCGGTCTCAGATCAGCTAAGGGCCACTATTATGCACTTTCTGTATTATTCTTATTGTGCAAATGAACAACCTCCAGAAGGGACTCAAAATAAGTCCTCAGTCCTTTTTTTCCACATTCACTTGATCAAATGAACAGTGCATGAGAAGTCTTTTTATTCTCATGTTGCTTTTCATCACTGATGTCTTCTGTTTTTCTCCCAGAGGAGAGATAGAGAGGGAGGACTGTTGTGTTTTGGTGTTTTTCGACTCCTTAAACAGTGTGTGTGTGCAGATACAGCTGGTACAGATTCCAGCCAGGGGGAATCCCACACGTCCTTGCACCCCAGCTCTCTTGGAATTCACACAGGAGGGACAGACAGTACAAAATGAGTGGTAAAAAACAAACACACCTGGATCTGGGGCAGGCCGGGTGCTTTGAGGGCCTGTTTTGGTCTAGTTACATACTAATCTGGAAAAAGGCTGGGATTATCTCAAAAAATAAGATCTGTTGTCTCCGTCCATAATTCTGACTTGTTTGATTTGATTCGAAATAAAACAAAAAACTAAGATACATTAGTGATAACTCCTGTTTATTGACTTCCATGGACTGTGATTTGCTGTACAGCTGTCAAGTTTGTTTCCTTTCTTTCTTTCTCTCACTGGTCTTGTTTGGGCTTGTTTATTCGGGGTGTTGGTAACTGGCATTCTGTCCCTGTGCTAGCCAATTGGCAGCTGCTCACTCTGCGCCACCTGGACCGCTTGGCGGAGCCAGTACGAACGTGCCAGTCTCTCCTCACCCGTTTCCCATTTTTGTGAATTTCCTACTTAACTCAAAACTCCCAAAATATTTTATTCCTTCCTACTCCCTACTTGCATCCACTTTCGATTCTTTAACAATTCCTCCCTCCCTCTCTCCCTGCATTCCCCCAACAGTGCAAAGGCATTTCTGGTGAGTTTTTGTGTGTCCTCCCTCTCGCTTTCCCTTTCTTTCGTTCTCTTCCCAGCTCCTACAGATTGTCTTGCAGTCTCTCCATGTAGCTTCTGAGCTCAGCCGACTGTCCCAGGTCCATATCTTGACAGACCCACTTGATGTTGTCTTCATTTCCGATAAGGATGGAGTTGGTGTAGGGCCCACCTTCGTCTGGCAGTACAGTGGCGAAGGAAGTAAACTTGACCCTTTTGCGCTTGGCAGCGCTGGGAGAGTTGTTAAGACGTTCGACTTTTCCACTTGGGTCGTTTCCCAAACAGGACCGTGGATCGGAGTGTACCTGGGGGATGCCACGTCCGTGTGATGACCCACTTTTCTGAACGGCGCTCCCGTTGAGGAGGTACTTGCTCTCCTCGCACCCCTCATTGCGATCTATCGCAGTCGTGCACTCATCGTTGTGTGCCAGTGGCCCGTGGTCGCCGTGATGATCCATCAGGTCCGCTTCATTACCGAGCCACACCCAGTCATGGGCATGGTTCATGTTGCCCTGCTCCAGAACAGGAAGCTGTTTGTGGCGGTAGCGGAAGGCAAAACTGACACAGTTGATGAGGAAGACGAGGATAGCAAGGCAAAAGACTCCAAGCAGGGCATACATGCCAATTTCCAGGTCTGACAGACTTCTTGGAGCCTGAGTCAAGTCACTCTCTGCCCCGCCAGGTAGGTTCACCTGCACTGGGAAACTGGTATAGTCCACAGGGTTGTTGTTTTGTCCCCCAACCTGTTTGTTTCCCCCGGAACGACTAGTTAGCGGAGTCTTTGCAGTTGTGCTGACTTTCTTTAGGACTGACTCCTCACGTTCTACCGCGGTGTTTGTGTATTTCCAGCTATCTCCTCCACTTGTTTTATCTGGCTCTAGAACTTTATGTCTCTGTTCATTTGTGCTGTTGTCCAGACTGTTCTCATCATGAGTTCCACTCCTCTGCTCCAGGTCGTTCTGTCCGAACTTCACTTGTACATTTCCTATCCCCATTGCCAAAATGCTCCTCCTCTTGGATTTCTGGCAGGTTTCTGAGATCATCATCTCCACGCGCAGTAGTGCTCCCTGGCCCTCGCCTTCCGCCACTATAACAGGCCAGCGTTGGGAATGTTCCTGATAGGTGGAGACCACATTCTCATCCAGTGAGGTGATGGTTAGAGTAAAATCTTTAGGGTCATAGATATCAAGAGGGGTCACAGAGCCATCACTGTACTGAATCCATGCACTGATAATGGCTTCCTGTAATATAACAGATAAATGGTTAAGAACAAATGCTTTATAGGACTAGTTCACCCCTAGTGAAAAGTCATCATTTACTCACTTCAATGTTGTTTTAAACTCATGACTTTTTGTTGAACAAAAAAGGAGAAACTGATGGAGAATTGTACTGCTCGCTCTTTATTGAATGAATCATTCTTTTGAGTCACATGTTTTCATTGATTTGGTTGATCCATTTCACAAAACCACTTTGAATGACTTGTTCAAAAATCTGGTTCTTGGCTCAACGATCCAGTCACAGGTTTACAGGAGGTGAGGAGAAGACAATCAGTGACTTCAGCAAATGTGTATGTAGTGCATGAGTCATATGAACCGCTTTTATGATGATTTGTGCATCCTTTTTGAAGCCTTAGTATCCATTCATTGTAATTACACAGAAAAGCCTGAGTTCCCTCCTGTTAACCTCTGCACAGTCAGTCAGTGAGCTAAATTTGAGAACCAAATCAGTCTGATTTGCAAACAAATCATTCAGACAATTTTTTGAACTGAAACCAAAGCATTTAAAAGATATGACTCAAAAAAATTATTTGTTCCCAGAAAGAATGGCTAGTATAATTCTGCACATATTTATCCTTTTGTGTTATGGGTTCAACGACAAAAGGGTGAGTAAATGGCAACCAAATTTTCATTTTTGGTATCCCTTTTAACAACAAAACCAAATTAGTTTGAAACATTCTCATTTATATAGCTACTGCATCATTGTCCTTGGAGAGTGAAGGCTTATATACTATACAGCACTGCAATGTGAGAATGAGAGTTTCTGCTCTGAAAACATTTTAAGTCCCTGAACATGTGAATCAAAGCACAAACTGCCTGTGACTGGAACTGCAATGGCGTCTAATGGCAAGGTTGTGAAGGTTATTTCTCTTAATAAATTCAGAATTTCCCATGATAAATGCAGGAGCACTACAAGTTAAGATTTACCTTAAAAACTCAGTAATTTATACTCTAAAACATAGGAAGAGGCAATTAAGTTGACATGCTGAAAACAGTAAACTTAACAATAAAAGTCTGGCAGTAAAAAGAATACATTAATAGTTCAGAATGCTGCTTTTTTTGGTACGGACTCAAATTCAAGGTGGCAGTATCATTACTTTTACTGCTAAAACAAGGAATTCTTTCATTTCAGTCACCATAAACTACAGGAAAGAATAAGTCAACAGTATTAAGGGACTTTATTCGTGCTTGCAGAACATTCAAACCTGGTATGCTTTCAATGCATTGGAAAGAAAAGCATGTATGTTTTTTTAAATTTCCACAGAAGTAAGCTATACAATTTGGAATGACATTAAACAAAATGTGTAAACAATGACATCACTTTCATGTTTGAGTGAACTGTCACTTTCTTTAAGACTAAAGTGTCAAGTTTTCAAGAAGCTCACAAAAATATCTGTAGCAGTACTTGAAAAATGTGCAAATTAATTTTAGCTTATCTAAACATGTAGTCGTATATCATTTAAGAAATACTAAATACTATGATTGGAAAGAGAGATGTAATTATAGGATATGGATTATAATTATATAGGATGTAGAGTGTGTGGAGTTAATCACAAATGCTCAAGAGAGTGAAAACGCAAAATGCAGTGTTTAAACAGTGAACAGCCTCCAGATATGTGGCCACCTTGATTTTGGCAGCTTCTTCAAATGAGACAAAAAGCGTTTTTCTTAATATCCGTTATTGCAAACAACTCCAAATGAGACTCTTGCAGTGCTTTCCCACCCACTCTCATTTACTCATAGTTAACCTTAGGCCCTGTGCGTGGGAAAACTCTGGAAGAAGGGAAAGCATTATGCTGCTTTTTTTGGTACGGACTCAAATTCAAGGTGGCAGTATCATTACTTTTACTGCTAAAACAAGGAATTCTTTCATTTCAGTCACCATAAACTACAGGAAAGAATAAGTCAACAGTATTAAGGGACTTTATTCGTGCTTGCAGAACATTCAAACCTGGTATGCTTTCAATGCATTGGAAAGAAAAGCATGTATGTTTTTTTAAATTTCCACAGAAGTAAGCTATACAATTTGGAATGACATTAAACAAAATGTGTAAACAATGACATCACTTTCATGTTTGAGTGAACTGTCACTTTCTTTAAGACTAAAGTGTCAAGTTTTCAAGAAGCTCACAAAAATATCTGTAGCAGTACTTGAAAAATGTGCAAATTAATTTTAGCTTATCTAAACATGTAGTCGTATATCATTTAAGAAATACTAAATACTATGATTGGAAAGAGAGATGTAATTATAGGATATGGATTATAATTATATAGGATGTAGAGTGTGTGGAGTTAATCACAAATGCTCAAGAGAGTGAAAACGCAAAATGCAGTGTTTAAACAGTGAACAGCCTCCAGATATGTGGCCACCTTGATTTTGGCAGCTTCTTCAAATGAGACAAAAAGCGTTTTTCTTAATATCCGTTATTGCGAACAACTCCAAATGAGACTCTTGCAGTGCTTTCCCACCCACTCTCATTTACTCATAGTTAACCTTGGGCCCTGTGCGTGGGAAAACTCTGGAAGAAGCCAGGGAAAGCATTTTTAGCAGAGCCGCTATTTTAGATACTTTAATCAGATGATTCCAAACAGCACTGTAGGGGGAAGTAGGATATTAGAGCTATTCAATTCTCAGTTATAATAACGCCTGCTAAAATGAACAACGGTGCCTCTAGTGAAGGGCTATGGGTCAATAGAGAAAACAGAGGCCAGAACATTTTGCAGAATGTTGTTTGCATACTGGATTATTTCCACAATAGTATCTGTACTGTTGGCAGGGCCGACTGTGGACGGTTGATAAGTGTGCTTGACAAAGCCTGGTTTAAAATGTTGCATGGTCAGGAAAGCATGTGAAAGATTGTTCCTTTACCTGACTTTTTAAAATATTTTAGTTTTTACATTTTGTCTCTAATATCTCTCAATCTCTCCTTATCCACAGACTCTGGAAAAAAAAAAAAAAAAACCTTAACTAGGTAGCGTGAATGGAAATGGAAATAGCTGAAATTCTAGTTTGTACTCCCAGCCTCATGTTCTAGTTCTGCAGTGTTCCAGTAAGTCTCAATAAAGTTAAATTATTGTGCTTGAACATTGAAACATTTTTAATTATATTAATTATAAATTTGTAACTTGAATGTGCGCAGGGTTCTGGTGACAGGCGGACTGTTTTAGAAATATGGTGTCAATTCACAGCAGTGTTAGCTTTTATTTCTTAAATGTTCAAGCCAATTCACTATAGCCTAAACCTCTAGTTCCAGAACAGTTGGAGCCAACTTACAGTAGCCCCAATGTCTACAGTAGCCTCAACTTCTAGTTTTAGAATGTTATAACCTCGATGATTTTTTTCCATAATACATAGTAGTTTATGGTAGTAAATGAAGTATTCTGTTGGTCATTTCTCATGGCTCTCACCTGTTTAGGTGTGTGCAACAGGTCCTGAGCAGTGGTTGTGATGTAGAAGGCTCTGTTGTTGGTGGAACTGGGCTGCAGTGAGAGACTCAAAGAGCCCACCAGCTGAACTCCCAGATCAGTGATGGTCACTTTATCATCCACCACTGTGATGGCCTTCTCAGCCAGAATGGAGTCAGAAAGAGGGGATATCACCTGGGAAATACAAAAGCCAATTCTCACATTGTTCAGATAAATGCATATGTCATGCTATCTATCTATCTATCTATCTATCTATCTATCTATCTGTTTTTGCATGAAATTTACTCAAGGCATTTTAAATAATTTAAATAAATATTTGAAAATCTTTTCCTGTTCCTCTTTCCGTTATATAATATTTCTCATCCTTATAAAAGGCGAGGAGATACAAACTGACGCTTTGCAATTGCTTTACTATGACAGACAGGCAGTAACGCAGGTGAACGAAGAGCTCCCAGAATCAACGTGTCATCGTAGAGCACCATATTCTGTTACCGTGGACACAAACTGTTGAGTGACACCATGAGGATTCCGGAGCTGAGGGGAGGAAAGGAAGAAAAAAACTAAAATGGCAGGAAATCAAAAGGGGTGGCAGAAGCCTAAACGACAGGGAGAGAAACAACATGAAAAAAGGACTGGAGAGAATTCCACACAAAATAAAAACAAACTCAAAACCACATGCAAGGTCTTATATAACCAGCACAAAGTTGGACCAACATCATGAAGTGCAAATGGAGACAGACAGACATGAAAACACACATGCAGAGGAAATGAACATAAACACACAGGGTGGGCCTCATAGTCAAGAGGGGGATGAGCATTCAACACAGCTGAGATTTTAACACCTGTAGACAAACAAGCTTGTTATCACTCAGATACAATAACATATTTGCAATGAGGGGTGAATATTTCCGGTGTGTTTGACAAGGGAGGTGTTACTATTGCCCAGGTTCTTTCTTTTTTTTCCCACCGATCTTTATTTGTGTGCTGACATCATTTAAAACTGAGCTGCTCACCAAATATCAGCTGCATATACTGTACTGTACTGATAAAATGTACATCATGAAAGCAATGTAAGACCCTTTGGAAAAAATGTGTCTGCAAGATGTATAAAAGCAGATACAGATGATAGCTAGATAGATATTTACCTGTATATTGGTGATGCCTGGGTCTCTTCCCACCAGCACCCTTCCATCAATTAGTCGCGCAAAGCTTGTATCTTCCACTTTCAGGAAGTCCAGGACCATCTCTGTGATGTCGGCTGACCAATCAGAACCTAGCATGTGCACAAGCTCCCCACCAGAGCCAGCTGGCTCGGCTACAAAGTGTGTGAGAACACGCACCAGAGCGTGCTGATACTGCAGGGCACATCCTCTGCCCTTCCTCTCATCCTCCTCATCATCCTCGCTGTCCCTTGTCGGCCTGGGCAACACAGAACACAGATAAGATAAGAAATTTAATCTCAAGAAAATCTACATGTTTAGTAGCTGTTGTATGATGATGAAGTAGTGACTATAAAAAGCTACTGAAATGCCATTATGCATAATCATAATATTTAATAATACAACACAAATGGGTTGATTTGCAGTTGGAGTTGAAATAATGAGATACTAGTAATGAGATTCTAAGAATAATGAAATACATGATAATAATGATTCTAAGAATAATGAAATACAAAGTCAAAATAACAATACCATCTTGTGCTTTACGGTTTCCTTAAAGGGATAGTTCAATCAAAAATAATTCTGTCATCATTTACTCACCCTCATGTTGTTCCAAACCTGTATGGCCTGCTTTCTAACATGAAACTCAGAAAAAGATGGGCCATGCGGGACTTTTCCATAAAAGTGAACTGGGACAGGGGTTGTCGAGCTCCAAAAATGTGGAGAAAAACAACATAAAATTACCAGAATAGTCCAAATGGCCTGTATGCTATGTGCCAGCTTTGTGTGAGGGAATTTAAATAATTATTTATTGAAAATCTGCTGTTGTTCTCACATCTCATTTTCACTCTTGCATAATAAAACATGCTATTTTTTATTAAATCTTCTTTGGAGCATTCTTTCACTGTGTGGAAAAGAGCACTGTGAACATCTACAGAGGAGAAAGTCATTCAGGTTTGGAACAAAATGAGAGTGGGGCAAATGATAGAAAGCACATTTTAGCTTATTTCTTCAAATGTTATACTGAGGGCCAAGAAGAAAGCAATTATAAACATTTTTGGCAAAGCTAAGCTTGTATATTTCAATGCAGCTGGCTATCTGACTGATTAGAGCCGAGGAAAAGAGTTTGTTTTTTTTGTTTTTTCATGTTTTTTTTGGTTTGTTTTTTTTGTTTTTT
>NW_015631049.1:2787010-2801653 GCF_001515625.1 Sinocyclocheilus rhinocerous | reverse complement strand
GAGAGAGAGAGAAAGAGAGAGAGTGTGTGTGTGTGTGTGTGTGTGGTTCCTGGTGGTAACAGTAGTTTTGTTGTTACAGGCAGAGAGACAGAAATTGGCCAAATTGAAAAATGGGCCCAGCAGACAGACTGAAGGCCAACAAGCAGAATTGGGCTGTGAAAGAAAAACAGACATACACACATAGACGCACAGCGTATACCATGAAAATGAGAGGGATGGTTCTAGATCTCTGTGGCTGAAAATGACAGTGTGCCCTTCTCCTCATGTCAGCTCACACACACACACACACACACATGCTTTTCGCTGTCTCAGACACACACCTCTTGTTGGTGATGATGGGGACCCTCCATCCTTTGACTTGGCTGAGTTCAGCATCAGAGACGTCAATCTGGAGCGGTAACCGTGGCACCCAGACGGTGAGCTCTAATTGGCTGGTCAAATAGAGGTAGGTAAAGTTCACTTGAAGAGAGATATGCCCATTCTTCTCTTTCCCGTTCACCAACACCTCATCACAACCAAGAGACACCTGCAGTGCGAGAAACAGAAAGCTGAAGTAGAGGTGGATCGAACAATTGTGATTGTTTTTGTAGGTTTTGTAATAGCTGTGGCATTTGCTATGATTTTTCCCCTGCTCTAGCCACAATTACACTTATCTGAAGAGAGAGCACTTTTTTCACATAATCATGTGAAAATGGGAAAACAAAGAAGTGAGTGTGTCCCTTGTTAGTCTCACTGTCTTTTTCCTCTTCTTCTTTTTTTATTATCTGGACTTCATTCTTCCCCCATCTTTTCTCCACATGTTGCCCTCTTTACTCGCTGTTGTGATTAATGGTGGTCTGTATCTGCTGGACGTTTATGACACTTTGATGGGCTGTGTCTGTGTAACGTTGTCATGGTGAACAGAGCACCATCATTTTCCTAACGGTAAATCACACACACACACACACACACACACAAACACACACACACAAGAGCTCAAGCAGCGTAAAGCAGTCACATCTCACTATTACAGCTCAGGGTCACGGTGGGGGCAGACTGAAATTTTGAAGTGAACACGTGTGTGTCCACAGATCATGCAGGGCTCAAACTGCTCAAGCTTTTGTGGTTTGTCGGGTGCTTTTATTTCATAAACATGTTCAATAGTGTACTTCATGGTAATATTAATCACCTAACAATGAAAGCAAGAGAGAAAGAGAGCTGGAGAAAAAATAAGAGCAGTGATGATCGATCTTCAGAGCAGACCAGACATGTAACAATACCAGTTCCAAGTACAATATAGAACCACTTTTAAAATATAGAAGGAAAAAAAGATGTAACAATACCAGTCTTCTGTAGTACATGTAACAATTCCGTGTGTACTTGAAAATCTGATATAAAGTCAAGGATACAAGAGTCTGTACTTATAAAGGAATGAACCACTTGTTCCATGAAGCATTGTGAATGACGTAATTAACTATTATAAATTGACAATTACACAAGATTATGTAAAAATGTGGCTTAAACAAAACCATTTATCATATTGCAAGTCTGTTTTGAAAAGTTTACATGTTAATAACCAATTGAAAAAAAAAATGAATGGAATGGAAGACTGTTGTGCTCTATAGAATATTCATTTTAGTGGTACTGGTATTGAGAATTGTGAAATTTCATTAGTATTGGTATCAACCAGACAACTGAAAACTTATTTCTAATCCTAATTAATCACGATATGTGTGGTACTTGAATGTACACATTTACACTTAACCAAATTAACAGAGGCAAATTATTTTGGGAAAAAAATGCCAAGAGGTCTGGGAAAACTTGATCTGGGAGGTGGAGAGCAAGAGAGAGAGAAAAATATGGATTGAATTTCCATTCTAAACAGACAGTTAAACAAAGAACCTTTTAAAAGTAAGTCCAACTAAAATGATCTGTGATTCATTCAACACAGGCAATTAGAGTAAAAATATGAGATAAAATGTCATTCCATCAAAGTAAATGCACTCTCTCTTACACACACACAAGCCCTGAGAGGATGTATAACAGACCGCCACACAATGATAGTTGATAAAGGCGCCCTCCAGAATCGCTCAAGTTTTTGTGTATGTGTGTCACTCTCGAAAGAGCAATTACCCAGAATTCTGTGCAAAGAAGCTACGCTCAATTTCTCTATCTTTGCTTCCATCTCAGTTCTTACAATTTGCACCTTTTTCAGTCCACCTATCTTTCTGATCATCTCCAGTGTTGTTCTAAGAGCTGCCACCCCGTCATTCTCTGCCGCAGAAATGACTGTCAGGTCTGAGGACCGCATGGCTAATGGCACAGGAAAATGGCAGCTAAAGTGGCATGTGGCCATATCAGGACATCAAAAACATGACATGATAAAAACATTTTTGGAAGCTGGCACACAGCATCACACTTCTCCTCTGAGGTTGATCATTGCATAAACCACCAAAGTTTATCCAAATAAGCAGCATATTCAACTAGATTTGCATTGTATTGAAAAAAACACAGAAATGCACTGAAAATAGTACTCATGAGGCAGAAAAATTATAGTGGTGAATGGCCATTATAAACAGTAATATTATTAAATTGTGTTTTCTGTCAGGTTGAATCAACACTGTATATTGTGACACCATCTTTACAGTAAAAGGCAAACTATAGCTGATTCAGTAGATGGACAGCTAGAATTGAATATTCAAATAAATTCAAGAAAGAAAACCAATAACAAACCAGAAAGCAAATATTGCAGTGGATTTAGCATTGGTGGTTAGATTTTGTATGCTCAACATTTTAACACTAAGTCAATAGGAGATTTTCAGAATTTAAGCAAATATATATTATATTTGTAATTTTAGTAAATATATATTATTAACATTGCACAGGTATTCCTTGACACTGGTCTCTTGTTCATTCTTATACTTGGTTTCTCAGTTTTTCCTCCCATCCTGCAGCTGATGCTGTATTATTTCGTGACTTCGGAACGGACCTGTATATACACTTCCCTTCGTCAAAGCCAAAGAGCTGAGCCATGGATTTGATGACACTGAAAAATCGATTTAATCTCTGTCTCTATTTTAAAGAGAGGGGGAGAGGAGACTGGGCAATGAGAGAGAAAGATGAAGGCCAGTGTTTCTTTGCGGAGAGGAGCACTGTAAAGAGAAAATTATATCTCAACAAGAAAGGGCGAACAACCCAAAAACAATTGAAGGTTTTCTAATACCTCTATAAAATAAATTGTGTTTGGCCCCATTTGGACCTTTAGGTCCTCATACTTGGAGAGAATTTAGAGAGAAACCTCTTTTGAATGAGGATAACATACACATGGATGACTTCTAGCACCAAAAGAACTCATACACCCAAAAACAGTATAGCAAAAATCTAAATCCTTTATATGCATATTATAATTCTGATCATCTCCAGTGTTGTTCTAAGAGCCGCCAGCCACTGCAGCAGAAATGACTGTGTCAGGTCTGAGGACCGCAAGGCTAATGGCACAGGAAATGGCAGCTAAAGTGGCATGTGGCCATATCAGAACATCAAAAACATGACATGATAAAAACATTCTGGAAGCCGAGACACAGCATCACACTTCTCCTCTGAGGCTGATAATTGTATAAACAACCAAAGTTTATCCAAATAAGCAGCATATTTGACTATTTTTGCATTGCAAACAGAAATACATAGTAGTAGCGAGGCAGAAAGATAATCGAAAAAATTGAAATGGCCTCAGTTATGACACTCTATGAATCATGTTTTCTGTTAGGTTGAATCAATATACTGTATATCGCAACACTGTAAAATGGAACTACAGATGCTTCAATAGATGGACAATTACCATTCAATATTCAAATAAATGCAAGAAAGAAAACCAATAACAGTATTGCAGTAGATTTATCACTGGTGGTAAAATTTTGTATGCTCAACATTTTAACAATTAACAAAGATTTGAAGACTTTAAGCTTTAATTTTAGTATATTTACTAGTAATTTTAGTAACGTATATTAGCAAAATATTAACAGGTATTCTTTGACACTGGTCTTTTGCTCATTCTTCTATACCTGGTTTCTCAGTTTTCCTCCCGTCCTGCAGCTGATGTCGTATTATTTCACGACTTCGGAACGGACCTGTATAAACACTTCCCTTCGTCAAAGCCAAAGAGCTGAGCCATGGATTTGATGACACTGAAAAATCGATTTAATCTCTGTCTCTATTTTAAAGAGAGGGGGAGAGGAGACTGGGCAATGAGAGAGAAAGATGAAGGCCAGTGTTTCTTTGCGGAGAGGAGCACTGTAAAGAGAAAATTATATCTCAACAAGAAAGGGCGAACAACCCAAAAACAATTGAAGGTTTTCTAATACCTCTATAAAATAAATTGTGTTTGGCCCCATTTGGACCTTTAGGTCCTCATACTTGGAGAGAATTTAGAGAGAAACCTCTTTTGAATGAGGATAACATACACATGGATGACTTCTAGCACCAAAAGAACTCATACACCCAAAAACAGTATAGCAAAAATCTAAATCCTTTATATGCATATTATAAACACACACACACACACACACACACACACACACACATATATATATATATATATATACATACACACACACAGTATATGCATATAAATTAATCTTGTATTTTTTTTGTTTGTTTGTAAACTTACAAACCTAAAAATTTGCTTCTTGATGCAATTTAAACCAAAAGTATTCCAGGTTACAGCACAAATGAAAAAAAAAAAATTTCTTATGCAAAAATGCTACTATTAAAGGAAACAACAGCAATTAAACATTTTAAGAATTAAGTTTTAAAATAATAAAGCATATTTTCTTATAACTGTTATTCATATATGCGTATTTATAACGTCACTCAATGATGTTGATCGCGCCTGTTCCTCTCAGTTTTACTTCTCTACCAGCAGAATGTTGCTTTTACTGTCAGTTTTTTGTTCTTTTCTCCACTTTAATTCATTCCACTCTTTCTGTTCTGTGTCTTCCTCCACTCTCTGCTCATCTCTGGAGTGATAAATCACAGATTATTCGGCTGACAATGCAAAACAGCACCAGGTGCTGCAATCCACCAATCCTATCATCCGCCCAGCTCACAAATTACTCGGAAGAATTGGCACTTGCCTCTCTGCCTCGCTGAGGAGGAAAAGAGAGAGACAGATATTGGTAGGGGGCAAAGAGGAGGCAATAAAGGGAGAAAGAAAAGAAGGAGAAAGAACAGAAAGAAAGAGGAAGACAAAGATGGTGGGCATCAGCTGGAAGGGGTGAAATCAATTTCCTGGACAGGCAAGAGCAGCTCTGGTTCACTGCTTGCAGAGGAATGGTCAGGTACAAAGAGAGTTTTTAAAAAAAAAACAGATAGATGATCCCACACAGGGATCACTTTTACTGCTTTTACAGCATGATGCTGTATGCGTGCATCTAAACTCTGCTCTGATGAACTTGGTACTACAATATGAGCATTGATGTGGGTTGGGAACAAAGTTAAGATACTGAACAATCTCAAACAATATGATACTGAATGCAATACAAGTATGCGTCATGTTTTCATAAGTATTTTATTTCCTAAATAAATTAAATGATGAAATTCTAAAGATGTTAAAATGCTTTTTTATATTGTATATAAAAACTGTACAAGAACATGCATATTGCAATCATACACTTTTTTTGGAATATGTTATTAATGCACAAAATATAATGATAAAATAATTGTATCATGTAACATATAGCCTATGTATATAGTGTAAATACTACATAACTACAGTTCAAAAGTTTAGGGTCAGTAATTTTTTTTTTTATTATTGCTTTTATTCAGCAAGGATGCATTAAATTAATCAAA
The DNA here is from genome assembly GCF_001515625.1 of Sinocyclocheilus rhinocerous. Taxonomy (NCBI): domain Eukaryota; kingdom Metazoa; phylum Chordata; class Actinopteri; order Cypriniformes; family Cyprinidae; genus Sinocyclocheilus; species Sinocyclocheilus rhinocerous. The sequence continues at coordinate 2,795,827 of NW_015631049.1, read as the reverse complement.
AGTGACAGTAAAGACAATGTTACAAAAGAGTTCTATTTCAAATACATGCGGTATATTCTGACCAATTTTAAAATGTCCTTACCAATAAACCAAACCCATGGCCATGAAATTAATGCTGAGAACTGCTTGGTCTCTGAGCTAGTTTGCAGTCTATACTCACATGAACACTGATATAAAGTTACAGTTAGCCACTCATCCAAGCTTGCCTTTCTTCCAAAGAGTTTACACTGTAATTGAATTTGAATTTAGAGCATTTCCACTGCAGAAGGCGATAAATTCAGATTCCAGGTTCTAAATGTGACACTGCCTGTGGTTAGAGACTCCCATAGTGCCTTGTGTGGGGATTTGGCACTGTTAAACGTACATTATGAGTTTAAAACTTCATCTGTCAATCTTCCCCTTTAGGTGATTTCTCAAAATGCACAACTACGGAGTAAGATTTCTGATATTAGACCCACATAGTATAAACCTTTCTCTCTCTCCTTATGTTCACTCTCAAAGTACTTAGCTTAGCATAATTTGATTTTTTTTGTGATTGATCATAGCGCTAGTCATTGCCTGTCGCCTTGCATTCATGACGTGGGACTTAAAAGCTCTGCAAATGATCAGAGCGTCACAGAGGAACACAGAGACGAAGAAATATTAATAGGTAGAGTGAGAGAGAGGCGAAACAGAGTTCAAAAGTGTGATGCTAACCTTAAGAGTTTTCCATTTACGTGCAAGATTCTTGTTGATGTGGTTTCAGCTTAGTCCAAAAACACAAAAAAATGTTTTTACCAGAGCATGCAATCACCAGTCATTAGTCACGAACTCTTCAGTTCATGGGGTCATTCAATCTGCACTAATTTTTTCACTAACTTTGTTTACACTTTTTTTGTAGCCAAGACTTTAAGGTATGTGTTGACAAAATATACACTATTATATATATATATATATATATATATATTCACTGATCTAAAATAGTGTGACAACTAGCCCCAGTCTCCCATGGTAAGCATCTGTTTAGCAAAATGCTCAGCTGCACAAAAAAGTCAGATTTGTAAAAAAAAATAAAAATAATAATAATAAAAACCATAAACATTTTTTAGAACTTTGCGAGGACGATACAGAAAATGTACAGTAAGTTATTTTGCTAAAAAAATCTTCCTCTCCACCATATAGCTCTCAAATTTCATTCATGCTTGTGAACATTCGAACCTGCCACCTGAATATGCATCGAAAAAACATAAATGTATGAAACAACATTAGGGAGAGAGTAAATAATGACAAAATGTTCAAAGTCTTAAGACTTCTGTGACTCTCTGCCATACTTGGGGCAGGCAGGCTGATTTCTGTGAGTCAGTTTGTCCTAGAATGGGAAGCCAGGCCTTTTTCAAACTTTTAACATTGATATGCGGCATATTTACATAATATTTGCATAGGTATATAAGTCATGGGTGTCCTCAATATGTCTGATATTATTATTAGTGGTCTAAACCTTCATCAACATATGCTCTTTGGGAGTTGAACTAAAAACAAAGCTTTTCATTGAGACAAGTCAAACACATATTCCCACAAATAGTGTCCTTAGAAAATAGAGCAGTTGAGCAGTAACGGTGAAGCCAAAAAGACCTTAAAACCAACTCAGACAGGTTTGCTGCAACCAATAGGTGAAAAAAAAAATTTATAGTCATCAGTAAACACTGAACGTCAACTTCTGTACTTGTCTTCTCTGATACCCCAGCATCTCAGCTACAATCTGCCATTGTTTTCCATAAACACCTTAAAGCGCTGCTTCCACCTGCGTGAGTGTGTGTATTTGGTTACTTACACAGTATGCTATCATATTATGTGAAGTGAATCTCTTGTAACATTATCTGATTAGAAAATACTGCCATCACTGCATAGCAGTAGCAGCAATGTCAGTCTCATTTTCCACGGCGTCTGTTTGAGTAGTTTATCTGTGCGTAAACACACACACATGCACGCACTCTCACACAGATGGAAGCTTTGTTCCAAGGTGTTCATGGTGAGAAAAAACAGCATATTGTTGAATAATTCAGGAAAAAAGACCTTTCAACATAAAGTTTCCATATGTCTGTCAGAGTGCTGCATGTCAGATAACTCACAGTATCTTCCAGCATTCTGCTTGGGAGATAATATACATACATACACAAGAACTCTAGCAGCATGTATGCATGCTTAGCCGTTCTATCAAGGATCGTGGGGCAAAGTGTACAACTGATACCCTGTCGTGTGTTAAAATTCCATTGGCCATCACGTGAGCCCAGATAATGCTTTAAAAAAGGTGTTTAATAGCTCCCGTTGGGAAGATGAGGGTTTGGGGAGGAAGGTTAACCGATTCCTCCCTACTCTCTCACATGGGCTCACAGAAGGAGGAAGGTTAGGTCAAAGGCTATTACCAGAGCTGGAAAAAGCCCCACAGGGTCCATTAGCTGTGAGTTACGGGTCCACTGGGCAGAGGCGGCAGTATTATGGGAGCTTAGCCATATCTACTGTACATCCTGAGCTCAGAAAGAAGCTATATCTATGTAGTTTTAAAAGGGCGTCACAGTGATTGATTAGCGGCTGTGATGTTTATAGGGGTCATAAGCAGTTTATGTCCACATTATATTGAAATTTTTCTGACTATGCACTATAACATCCTACTCATTTCTAACCCTGTAAAAATCACTCAGGCTTAGTATTTAACACCAATAACAAATTAGATTAATTAGATTAGACTTAAATTTGAGAGAGAAAAGCATGAGGGAGATTGCACAAGGACTGTCAAAACAGAACAGTAACCATATGGAGGAGATGGGGGTGGTTGTGTGTGTGTGTGTGTGTGTTAAATTTTTACAAATTTATAGAAATTTATAAAAAATGTATTTTTTGCTTTTCTATTTCTCTTTAAAAACCCTATCTGCCTATCTGTAAAAGTAGATTAAAGATATTATAGTTAACAAAAACTAAAACGAAGACAAAAACCATTAAAACATTTTAGTTACTTGAAATAAAACAGAAATAAAAAAACAACAACAAAATTACTAAACCTTTACATAAAATTTAAGCGATAAATAAAAAAAAAATAATGTAAAAAAAAAATATATATATATATATATATAAAACTATAATAGTTCCTCAGGGAGAATAAAAAGACATTGCAGCAGATTAGGCCATATTTAACTTTAGGTTTCCAGTTTCATTCACTTCCAAAAGCTGTTCAAAAGCAAACTAATATTATTTTAATTAATTAAAAAATGTAAAATAATTATTAAGAATTACTTGGTTATTCATCTAGTTATTTACCTACTCGTTCAGTCTTCTTCTCTCAGTAGAGTAGTCAGGAGCAGAACGATGTGATCGCTCGGCTCCGAAGCGAAAAGCTGAATATGCGCTGCATCTGCTGCCTACTTATACTCATGCTGTGATCAGCGGCAGCTGGATGCAATAATCGCATGCCAATGTGCATTGGCTCGTTTAGTTTACACTCGAAGTAGATTGGTCTCTCTAAGCGAGATCCCAATTTCGTCGGTCATCCGACATGACGTCGAGAGTGACCGACTGAAAGGGAAAGCGTACTTCTGTTTTAAAACATAAGATGGATAAAAGGCTGTTTAATGGCAGATTCTATTGTGACAACTTACCCCATTTAGATCAGTAACTGTTTAACACACTGTATCCTTTACCTTGGAAAAAATGGTGGAAATGTAGGTAAGAAAGAGCTGTTTTGTAGCCAAAACAAAAGTTGACTTTCAAACATTTTATTTTGGTGCACAGTAATTATTTGTTTGCTCAAAACTGCTAAAAAGTCAATTTTTCAAAAAGAAACTTAAAATATTTAGAAATGCAGAAAAAAAGATGAATTTAGCCCTCATAAAGATTCCTCATATTAAGATCTGGAGGGTTTCCAGTAATACAAATTAATAATCAGCTCTGGAACCACAACCACGATATAGAAAAATGATTCTGGAATCTTAATGAAAGATTGATCATAGCTAAGTAATGATTACTGATGAGAAATAATTAAAAATGAACACACACACACACACACACACACACACACTGCAACCCTGTTTCCTTCTCTCTTGGTAAACATATTTTGTTTCTGTCCAGCTCAGCTGAACCTGAGAATAGGAGCGGCCTGATGCTCCTAACCTGATCAGAGTTTTACACAATTATGGGCTCGCCGGATATCTGCCCGCCTGTCACTGTAAAGTGAATGAGTTATTAAACAGATTAGCACCGTACACCTCTCCGCACCGTACCCTCTTACTCAAAGGACACCTGCAATGTCTTCACTAGTACATATACAGTAAAATCCAATCATTTTCCACAATAAATAAACACGTTACAACAGAGAGAAGAAAAACAAATGTGAAAGACGGAGGAAAAAAAGGGTGAGGATGTGAAAGACTGATTTATAATCCTCTTTGTTTTGTGTGTCCCCCTGTGTCTGAGTGTGTATACATACACGCATACTCTCTCTCACCCCTTCCTCCATGCCTCTGTCCTTCTTGTTCTTTGTCAAATTCAATTACCGCAGACATTACTGAGGGAGTCTTCACAGGAACCAATTAAGGCCGTGGCCTAGCTCGCACAGACACTGGTTAAACAGTGGGATTTGAGCACTAAAGCCTATGGGATCTCTTTAGCTGACTCCTTTATTTATTTGATCAGCCATCATTACGAGAGCCCTTCAACCCACACAAATTTGGAACTGATTAACCACAGTGTGCAATGATAAAGATAAGATCGCATTCACACCTGAACCTGCAGGGTGGTGATGTGACAAGGTGACATCTTTTACAAAAGGGTGATATTATCCTTTAGTTCAACCCTGAATTAATTAATTCATCGCCATTGAAATGGAACGTATGTTTGTAAGCATTTGGTGCTGTATTTTCTAGCATAATCAACTTTTTTTTTTTCTACTTTTATATTGTATATATCTCAAAGGGGGGTTTCGCGACTCATAGCCAGGGGGTTCGCAAAATAATTTTAGGGCCTTATGATTTCCACGGAAAATGCGAGTGTCACAGAATTTGGCAAATCTTGGATGAATAATTCAAAAGTAGGACTATACACTTGATCAAATTGCGATATGGATTAGTGTCTGTGAACATCACAGCGCAAAAAGACTGCTATTTAAATATGAATTCTGCATGTTCTGCATATCTCCGTGTGAATGAATGGTGCGGTTTCATCTACTACACACATACTCAAGCATCCGTGACTGTTGTGGTGTTTTTAGCATCTGCCGTCTCACTATATGAGAATATGAACACATGAACTTCATCTCCAGAGCTGCTCTGAAAGCCACTTCACCAGAATTTGACATTTTAATGTACACAGAATCTCCCAAGGTTTTTACGACAACCTGTCAAAATAAAAGTTTGGATTAACTTGAAAGAAATTGTGACAGAAATATTTTACTCTTGTACAGGAGAATGTACTTCTCACATTAGTAGTAGTAGTAGTAATAATAATAATAATACAATTATAAAAAATTTTTTTAAAGGAATAATCACATTTTTTTTTCAATGTTTTAATTTTAACAGTAAACCTCTGTTGTGCAGCACCTTTTGTCAAAAAATAAATAAAAGGGATTGTTACATTTTCATTTGATTACATTGATTTACAAGATTAAATTGTTCATGCTTTATGCCTTCATTTGATTACCATTATAAAGAAGAAAAATTCAAAATCTAATTATTAAAAGTGAATTAAACCATTGAAATGTTATCCAGAAGAATTAAAAAGCAAAATACTGAATTTGGGAACAATAAAATGGTAATTGAGAAAAAAACAAAGCGGTTTACTCAAAAAATTTATTTCTTGTTAAACTTCTAACAAATTGCTGTTAAACGGTATAAGTTGTTTAATTTCAATTAATTAGACATATTTTTGATTACTAAAATTTTATTTAACCAATCAAAAAGAGTCCAGAAAAATAAAAAAACTTAAAATGTTCTCCCCTTTAAGGGGTCCCTGGCCCCAAAAGTTTGAGAACCCCTTGTATAAATAAAGCTGGGATATTTCCCGTAGCTGAGTTTATCCTGACGGTGCACTTCCGAATCTCATCTTCAGTTGCAACGCTGTCATGTTTCCTGTTTACACCTGTCACGCATGTCAGCCGGAGGTCAACCACACATCTTTATGACACCTGCAAGTAGACAGGTACACCTGCCGCAATTTCCCCACCACATGTTTCTGTCATGAAGAAGATTCACTTCTATCCTGATGCTCTTTTTTCCCCATCACTACACCAACAGAAAATGAGCATCCTGTAATTCCCTTAATAACACACTCTGTTGTTCAACTTTGCATTAAAGCTCTGGAATGAGTTTTTCATTGTTGCCGGGTATTGACTGTATTTAAACTACATATTGCTGCTTGTAAATGGAAATTGCCTCAGCATCGGGGAAAGTTCAGTTATTAGCTCAGAGCTCAGGAAAGCATGACAACGCAGACTCTGATGCTACTTTCACGCAACCCCCGAGGGTAAAATTGACCATCGGTCCCAAAAATAAAGTGTTTTTTTATCTTTTACAAAAGAAACAGAGTAAGAAATGTAGAGTACAACAATGACACTACTTTCTTTCATTATAACAGCTAAAGCACCATGTTAGCATGCTAATTAAAGCAACAGCGCTAAAGAAGTATCATTCAAAAGTTTGGGGTTGGTAAGTTTTTTTGTAAAGAAGTTCATCAAGGCTGTACTTATTTGATATATTATCTGATACTTCAACATTTCAAAAGTACAGTACAAAGAGTATTATATATTACAATTTAAAATACATTTTTGATGAATAAAACAGTTTAAAAGAATTGCATGTTTGAAAAAGAAATCTTTTGTAACATTATAAATAAAGTGTATTGTAACAAACTTTTGTTTAATTAATGCACCCTTGCTGTATAAAAAAGAAATCTTACAAAACCCAAAGTTTTGTACACACACATACACACACACACACACACAGGGTTTGCATGTAACATCATATGTTAGAGCTGAATGACCCAAATAGAGGTAAATTTAACAGCCGTGTCTAAAGCAGTCAAAACAAGGGCGTATCTCAGTGTCCGATCATACAACAAGCCAGGAAATATTGTCTCGTTAAATTTGGGAACGCTTAGATGTCAGCCCAAGTAAAAGTATAATCTCTGAAACAATCAGTCACACACATACTCAGGGGACAGCTAGCCGGCCCATTATGCTTTAGTTTTTCCATGCTTCCAAGAAACTAACAAACTCTAAATGTGGAGATGTTTCAGCCAGGCAATGGTGTTTTGGACCTTTGGGGCTCTGCAGCATTTAAGCAAGAAAACACTAACACCAATAAGGAAGCTTAGAGCTAAAATACTTTTTTTTTTCTCTCCAATAAAATGCCTAAAATATGTGTGAAACAAAATACATTTATTTGAGAAGCAAGATATTAAGTGTTATCTTTAGTCAGATATGTAAAACTACAGTAAGAAATATAAAATATACTTTTTATAAATAAAAATATACTCTAAGCTTGGTCACTGGCTACATTTCCATTAAAATATTTGCTATACAAGCTTCCAGTATAGTATTCTCCCATAGGAAACTGAAGTAGTAACTCTTTCTGTCATATTTCTAATAATTGTTAATCACAACTATAATTATAGTTATATTACATTATAATGTAGTATAACATATATATGTTAATTGTACTAAACATAACATTTTAGTATATTATATTAAAACATAACGTATTAGTGGTGAGTTTCAGAGAAGCTTACCTTTAGCGTAAAGGTGGATAATATCAAGATTGCTTTGTCCTGTCACAGCCAATAGAGATTGTGCAGAGTCCATTCCATGAAGTTGATTTTTCTTAACCCACTGGCAAATGTTTTTTTTGGTCCACATTTTAAGCATAAACCCCACTAAAACCTCACTTGTTTTCAAGTAAAACATCTAAACATTTAAGACAAATTAATCACTATCAACAAAATTCATAGATGGATTGTGCATAAATGTTAAGTTTTAATAAAACATTTTCATGTAGAAATATTAAATGATTGCAAAAATGAAATAAGCTACTTTTTAAAATATGAAACTACAACTGCCAGAAGGTGGCAGCAAGTGACTCATAATGAGTGAGTTAAATCAACCGATTCGTAAGTGACTGTCTTAATGAGTGAGTTGAATCAACTGATTCGTTTAAAAGCATTTAACTTTGCAAACGACTGTACTTATAGCCTGATTGAATCATTTGCTGGTCCATGTAACGCTGAGGAACAAAGCACTGTTGTTCAGAGACACAACGGTTCTGCTGTTTGTTCTATTTTCTTTCTGACGGAGCAAAACAGAATTTTGTGTCTGAAAGTTACTCTGTAAGTTGTTGTTTATTGTACATTTGCAATCGTGCAAATATTTGAAAAAAAGAAGAAAAAAAAAGGACTCTTGTTTGTGTGATAAGTTAAAGGGGTCATATGATGCTGCTAAAAAGAACAGTATTTTGTGTATTTGGTGTAATGAAATGTGTTTATGCGGTTTAAGGTTAAAAAACACATTATTTTCCACATACTGTACATTATTGTTTCTCCTCTATGCCCCGCCTTTCTGAAACGCGTCGATTTTTACAAAGCTCATCGGTCTGAAAAAGCGAGGTGTGCTGTGATTGGCCAGCAACGGTCCTCCATAAAATGTGCTGCACACATCTGAATATTTGGGTTGAAGTGTTCTGGAACAGTGTTGTAAATACAACTTAAACACTGATTTCTAGTCGTGTCCTCTTTTGGAAGGCCAAACAAAGTAGTTTCGCTTTCACAACGAAGCACACAGCGCCTTCACGACATGGCGGCGGC
>NW_015631049.1:2782461-2784239 GCF_001515625.1 Sinocyclocheilus rhinocerous | reverse complement strand
AATGACAAAAAACAAGTGCTACTCTACTGCTCAAAACTCGCGTTTGAATCATCAGTGGCAAATCCTTTAAATGAAAACGTACTTACGTGAGTCAGAACTGCCGGCATTTTAGTCTAACGTTACTCTCCCAGGATCAGTAAACAGTCCTCCATAAAATGTGCTGCGCACCATCTGGATATTTGGGTTAAACTGTTCTGGAACAGTGTTGTAAATACAACTTAACCACTGATTTCTAGTCGTGTCCATTTTTGGATGGCCAAACAAAGTAGTTTCGCTTTCACAACGAAAAACACAGCGGCCTAGCGTGAGCGGAAGCCCCGGCTTAGCGTGAGCTGAGGCCGGGCTAGAGTGAGCAGACGCGGCGGGGTTGAGAACGGCGCAGCCGGCGGATCCGATGAAGGAGCGGCAAGCACATGTGACGACCCCGGGCTTCGTCCACGGTGAAAGCCGATCCGGTGATTCACAGCGCAAAGTTGTTGTATTTCCTCAGCAACCAGCACGGGTCAGCTCCAGGCATGACGAAGCAGATATCGTCCTCTTTTGGAAGGTCAAACAAAGTAGTTTCGCTTTCACAACGAAGCACACAGCGTCTTCAGGACATGGCGGCAGCGGCAACAATACTACAGCGAGAATAAAAGTTACGCCTTTCTTTGCTTGAACATTTGGGCGGCGTTATGCAAATTTTCCCAGATCGTGACGTAGGTATGTGGGGGTGTGTTAGAACGAGCCGTTTTAGGTAGGTGTGGCTGACTCTTAACTTTTATAAAGAATATCTCTTTGGATTTGAGACTTTAGTCTTTGCAACTTTACAGATCTTCTTTATGCACCAAGAGCTTGTAGCACTCCAAAGAGAAAGGAAAAATTGAAATCGCATCATATGACCCCTTTATCATAAGCATAGCCAGGGCTGTACACATATATGTCGCACGTGCTACGAAAAAACTGGTCTGTGCGATGAATAAATTTACCACTGTAGCACGCGTGCGATACAGTTTTGCATGTTCATAACACAGCCGCTTAATAGAGTGAAGTGATTTCGGTGTGCTTGTTTGTGTGTGTGATATTGATTATACTTGGTTTAGGGGTGTGCGATATGACGATTTTTGATCGTGGACGATTAAAATGTTTCCACCATCTGCTTTTGAAGAAATATCGTTGTATCGTGCTACAGCGCACATTCTATCAGCTGCAGTTCTGGCGCCTCCCTCCGTCTCAATATAATGTACAACGCCACATGCATTCACATCAGTGTTAGCTCAGAGGTAGAGTTACTCTCACGGGACACTGCACTTATGCGCAGTCACAAAACTACATTATTTGCATCTGCTTTAAAGCCATACCGGTTAAACATTTAATTCACGTGCTGTTCTGCATGTGCTTTTTCTGAGTGCGTACTCATGAAGCGCGCTCACACTTAGAGCCTGTCAAAAAGTGCCTGATTATTGGACTAAGCTGTCTTTCGCGTCTGATTTCGCATCTAATACTGTCAAAAACACACAAGGTTTACATATAAACACAGTTGGTTATGTCTAAAATGAAAGTAAACAGTTGAGAGAGAAACGCGTGCAGCTCTTAAAGGGACAGTAGCTACTAAACATGCTGCCGACTGTCATTAAAGGGATAGTTCACCCAAAAAATAAATTTCTGTCATTTACTCACATTTTGTCCCAAACCTGTACTAATTTCTTTCTTGTGCTGAACACAAAAGAAGATATTCTGAAGAATGTGGGTAACCAAACAGTAGCTGGTCCACACTGACTTTTACAGTAGGAAAAAAA
>NW_015631049.1:2775882-2782404 GCF_001515625.1 Sinocyclocheilus rhinocerous | reverse complement strand
TCTTCCATTTTTAGCAAATTAAGAAAACTTTGTCTAAAAACAATTTTTTGTATTTTTTGTGCTCTGTATGGAACATCAGTGCCTGTTTAAGTGATGAACTCCATTACTTGTGTTTGTTTTCAGACATGATAACAGACGTTACTTACTTGTGCTACAACTTTTTGGCCTGTGCTACAAAATTTTCAACCTCTGTAGCACCAGTGCTATGTGAAAAAAAAGTTAACGTACAGCCCTGGGCATAGCTATGTTATAAAAACAGAAACTCATTAAATTGCTATTTTTTATTTAAAATCATTTTAATGACATTCCTTGCCCACTATGTATAATGGCAGTGAGACAACAGAGAGCGCTCAAAATGCATCAGATGATCGCATAATTTAGTGGAACATTAATATAGTAATATAGAATCATCCTCTGTAAAGAAATGAGGTGTGAACATTTGAGAATTTATCATTATCTTTCTAAATGTGCGCTCTTAAAGGCTTAATGGAGCTGTTTAAAGTAGCCATGTGATAACAAACCAATCGGTGCAGACGCGATTCAATATGTGTGTCCTTCTTCTATGTGAAATAATCATAAATACCAGTATATGCTGTTTGATTGTGGCCTCAAAGGTTGTAGTTGTAAGCTGTAGCCCCGGCTGGCCCGTTTAGATCTTGCGTGTGCAGTGGAAATGCGGCTAATAATTTCTGAATTCTGACTGGCATTTAACGAACAAATCAAACAAACGTAAACGGGAAAAGGCGGGGCCCATGGGCAGCAGCCCACTCAAGCCCAATGGTAAGTCCAGCCATTTATATATATATATATATACATACACACACAGTACATGCATATGCGTGTATATATGCACTAAGTAATTAGTTTCAGCTGTCAGACAGTCTGAACAAAAAACTCCTCTCAGAGAAGCAACATTTTCTTTAAAAAAAACAAAAGAAAAACAAAATCCCACTCCATCTAGCTGTTTTGTATGCTTAATCTTATGTAAATGTCACCTTAGAACACAAGGTGAACACAAAAGCAGGAAGATCAAATACATCACAAATGAAGTACAATGACCAGTGTGCATGTAAACATATTTGTGTGTAAATACTAATAAGTTGAACAATACTTGAATAAATAATCAAGCAGGTTTGACGTGGTTGGTTTGTTCATATTAGAAGATGTTTCTTCCTGTTACATCAGAATTTTTCATCTTTATAGTTCTATATATATATATATATACATACACACACAGTACATGCATATGCGTGTATATATGCACTAAGTAATTAGTTTCAGCTGTCAGACAGTCTGAACAAAAAACTCCTCTCAGAGAAGCAACATTTTCTTTAAAAAAAACAAAAGAAAAACAAAATCCCACTCCAACTAGCTGTTTTGTATGCTTAATCTTATGTAAATGTCACCTTAGAACACAAGGTGAACACAAAAGCAGGAAGATCAAATACATCACAAATGAAGTACAATGACCAGTGTGCATGTAAACATATTTGTGTGTAAATACTGCACAAGTTGAACAATACTTGAATAAATAATCAAGCAGGTTTGACGTGGTTGGTTTGTTCATATTTGAAGATGTTTCTTCCTGTTACATCAGAATTTTTCATCTTTATAGTTCCATCATTCTTTCTTCGGTTCTGCTACCTTTCATGTCTTAATTTGCATCAGCTCAGTCATTTCATATGACACATCTCGCGTTTGTCTTCCAGACCATTATTCAGTCTAGAAATGTCTTTATTGTGTGTGTGTGCATTTCTGAGCATGAATACTTCCAAATGTCTTTGCAACTCAAACCCACTAAAAAGAAATGCTTTGTGGGGAAAAAACAGCTTTCGCAGGCACCCGCAGTTTTTCTTGTCTGCTCATCTGCCTCCACTCTGGGCTTCCCTGAGTCACCCTAGAACCTGTTGCTTTTACTTTTTGATGAAATCTAGCGACAATGCAAGGCCCCACACCTGTCTATACTTCTGATGGAGAGCGGGGGGCAGAGGATGAAGAAGGTACCATGAGATAAAGCAGGTAAGCTCTCACCTTGAGAACGTCCTCATCTGTGGAGATGCATGTCACGGGGTCATCAACCTCTCTCACCGTTCCATCCTGTTCCACGGTAACAACCTTGACCGGGATGGCAACGTGCCGTCCAGTCAGAATTGCTGTGTTCAGGATCTCTGTGTCCTATGTGAGAGAGAATGTTGCGATTTAATTTATATATACATTTTAAATAATCATAATACATCAATACATCATAAATACATCATAATATTCTAATTATATTCATTTAAATATTATAATATATTTATATTAGGGCTGTCAATTTAATGTGTTAATTTGGTGCAATTAACTATGGAAAAATAACTAATTAAAACAGTGTTTTGTTACTGAATGAATCCATGGTTGTAAACGAATTAAGCGAGCAGGTGATTCTGTGACCCATTCATAAAGGCAGTCATTTGCTTCATTTCTGAATGAATCGTGAGTCATTTAAACAAATCGGCTGAATGAATGACTGAATGACTCACTCATTAAGACAGTGACTTGCTGCCACCTACTGGTTGTTTTAGTTTGGTCATTATAATTATTATTATTTATGCAATGCTGAATCAAAATATTTCTTTCTAAAGCTACTTTTGTGATGTCTGTTCACTTATTTTCTCATCTAAGACAATAATGACTTAGAATGAAAATTAAAATGATCATTCAGAGGTAATTTCTCAGCCAAAATTAATGTGCAATTAATATATCTGGAACTTTCCCGAATCAGTTTTTGGAAACTTTTCACCCCTCTTCATTCATATTATTAAAATGTTGGATGGAATACTTGAACAGCTTAAATCCACCAAAACACAGACAAATTGATTTGAAAATAACAATCTGAAATAAATTGAGGTGCAGGGAAGGCAAGCCTCTCTAATGTAAAGCTGATGCCGGCTGGCACTGTGATGTTTCATATCTCATGACTGCTCGGCTTTGACAGAGATTAATTATCATATTCTCAATTATGCAATCATTTCATCACATTCAGAGAGGGTTAATGGGTCTTCATGTGGGTTTAGGTCTCTCGAAATTCATCTCCTCAAGTATTTACCACATAAATATTTAGCACAAGAACACATTCCTCTTGGGAGAAAACGCTCCTTTATTGGAGAGAAAAGAAAGCGTGAGAGACAGAAAATGAGAGTGAGGGCTTGGAGGAGGCTTGGTCGTGGCCATAATTGACATTTTAGCTTTATGAAAAGGCTGGTAATTATGACAGTTATCGCAGTATCCATAGCAATGATGAGTAATTACAACGCCATTCAGAGAAAGACACTCAAAGCCTCCACCACACAGACACAGAAAGAGACCAGGAGAGATTAGAAGAAGAAAAAAGTGGTTAATTTTGCTAAGTATATCTTGCTTAATTGATTTTTTTTTTAAATATATTCTTCAAAACTTGCTTTAAGTAAATAATAATGCATGGTTTATAAAGAATTGTTGGTAATTAATATGGGTGATAGTTCTGTTTATAGTTCTGTAAAGTGTTACATACGCTATTTTGTTAAATTATAGTGTTTAACACGAAACAGCATGTGTTTTGTGTTTCTCATATACTCTAAAGAAATGTTCATATAAAAGATCACTGTTCAAAAACAGCATATATTGAATCTAGTCACTTTGCCACATTTGCATCGTATTATATACAACGCAATAAACATGAAATGCAAATTGAATAGTACAATAAACATACACTACTCTTTGGGGTCAAATCAGCATATTAGAATGATTTCTGAAAGATCAAGTGACACTGAAAACTGGAGTTATGATGTTGAAAATTCTGCTTTGCCATCACAGGAATGAATTACGTTTTAAAATATTTCAAAATAGAAAACAGTTATTTTTAAATTGCATTACTGTTTTACTGTACTTTTGATCAAATAAATGCAGCCTTGGTGGCCATAAGACACTGTCAAAAATATATCAAATTTTACCAACCTAAAATTTTGAACAGTAGTGTGTAAATACAAGGCTGAAAATTATGTTTATGTCAAATGTTAAATATGAAAAATCTGGCTAGAGTTTACTCAGAAACGCTCATTTGTAGCATACACATTTAGCTTAAGTTAAAGAACTTGATTGGATATAAAAATCTCTTTAGAACTATTTTGTTAAACGGCTACTTTCGGTATGACATTAAATGTAGCAAGTAAACAGTGCTTACATCTGTGAATGCAGTGAAAATAAGCTTGATTTGCATAAAATTTGGCATGTTTATGCTGAAAAGAACAATGATTTAATTGAAATTCCCACACCGCTATCTTAATGCCTGGTTAAACTGGACTGCAGGTGGTTAGTGAAAAAGAAACAGGTTTTTGCATGGAAATACCACTTATGAATATCACAACTGCTTAGTGCATTCGCTCCACTGACTCTTGAAAGAATACAGAATACTACTTGTGATTTTAGGAATCCGTCAGATGTTGAGCTGCATGCAGCCTAGGCATTAAATGCACATTAAAACCAGACAGAAAGGCAGAAACCTCACAGTTCTCTAATACACACACACACACACACACGCACACACAGGGTCTATCAGGAGTCTATCACAAGTACAGCTACCTACAGAATGAGAGAATGAGAAAACAGCAGTGCGAGTGTGTATGTGTGTATGTGGGAATGAGAGAAAAATAAAGGAGGAGACGCTATACAATAGAGGAGGAAAAATCTACCTGGCTGTAACATGAGCAGTTTTTTATCTCAGGTCCTGACAGATAAACATGATGAATGAATGAGAGCTGTAGGTTCATAGCTACTTTATTCCACTTAGCTATAAAGCCATAAAAACACAACTAAAAATATGTGCTATGACACAACAGTAAATATAAAAACAATGCAAAACTACCTACTAGCCAGACAATTACACATCTCAACAAAAAAAGACTAATTTATGTTAAACCAATTTTATGACATCAGTAATAATTTGAAGCGCTGCTCTTTGAGAGTCTTGAGATGCCTCCACATAAAAGACTCATACACTGCATTAAAATAAGCGGCCCTTAAAAGTAAATTTTGCTTAATATATATATATATATATATATATATATAGTATATATTAGAACTAGTTTATACTAAAGTGCTTATAAAGACTATAAATAATCTTTGTTGGTAATTACTATGAGTGATAATTCTGTTTTTAGTTGTTACATATGCTGTTTTGTCAAATTATGGTGTTTAACCCAAAACAGCATATGTTTTGGGTTTCTCATATACAGTACTTAACAAACGTGCAATATATAATACCACGTTTACTGGCTCTGCAAGTGAGCCAAAAATACAACTAATAATATCTGCTATGACAAAAAAAATAAAATTACAGACCTATCAGACAACCACACTTGTCTAGTGAAATATAAAACCAATTTTGTATGACATCAGTAATAAGCCACTAAAAGACAGGAAGTAGCGCTGCTCTCTGAGACTCTTTTATATGAATGAACTGCTTCTACAAAGACACACAAATACAAACACTGCATACAAACACACACTCTTGCACGCCTCTTCATATTCAAGAGATCCAGCTGCAGCTCTCTCAAGCAACCAGACTGAATAAATCATAATTGATATCCATTACGTCACATTCCTAATCTCTTTATAACCATTCAGCTAATGAATTTCACACTCCTCAAGTGGAGGAGAACAGAATGATGCCGTTACAGTGCGAGGTGGCTCATACTTCATGGGTGTCGGCGTGACATTATAAATCGTCTCTGTCAAATGGGAAGCGCGGCAGTGCCATGCGAGCTGGGTCAGACAAAGGGATGGATAACACTCTTTGACTGGTTACCTGTCTGGGCCGAATGCATTTTATACAGAGACAGGACAGAGATGACTGATTGGATCTGTGTAGCACAAGAATCCCTCTCACAGAGCAATGACATAAAACAAACAACATGCGACAAAGAGATATCCTATTGGAAAGCACAAAGATTACCCAAACAAATCAACTGAATGAATGTAGATACACTGTATTTTTGTGGTTTTAAGGGGGTGGGTGTCACTGTACTCAATTCACAGTATGCTAGAGCTGACTATTAGGGGTGCTCCGATCAGGATTTTTGAGGCCGATCACCGATCACAAAAAGCAGTAGCTGCCGATAAGATCACCGATACCGATCTTTTTAAAGCCTTATTTTGTAGAATTATTTATAGTAATACTTCAATCAGAAATTTTAGACATTTATTCAGGGCCTGGATTTCATTTTTGAAAATGGGGGGAATTTCCCTCTTATAGGTGACTCTTGTGAGAGGGAATTTTTTTTTTTATTATTTAAGGGGTGGAGGGGAGCATTTTTTAGACATTTTCAAAAATATATATTTATCTCACCTAAATGTTCGATCATGCAGTGCATTTTTGTTTTTACACTCGTGCAATTGTTGCACAACAGCTTACAACACAGCACAAAACAGTTGCTCAAACAAGTGGCAAAACATTTAAAATACTTTTCTTACATTATCACAAACATTCTAAATAAAAAACTTACCATT
>NW_015631049.1:2765918-2775483 GCF_001515625.1 Sinocyclocheilus rhinocerous | reverse complement strand
TTTTTTTACTATTTTACCTTCATTGAATGTAGTGTTGCTGGAAGGTAGTAAGTAATGTTGAGTAATGCATGTGCTTCAAATTTGATGTTTTTTACACATTTTTTTTTGGTTGGGACTTTACATTTTGCTTTTCAAGCAGGAATAAGCTGGTTGGCCAAATAGTCCCTTGAGGGCTAAGACACTTGTTCATTTCCCTAAATTAATGAAATATTATACTTATAACCATGTATACACACACTCCATAAAGCCCCTATTTTACAAATAATAATGCAGTCAGGAGATGGTGTGATGCAATGAGTGGTTTCCACATTTTTAAACATTTAAAATGCATGAAAATAAATATTTTCTATCACTTTGTTTATCACTCTTGAAATGACCTGTACACTAAATAATCTAACCCTCATACTTACATAACAATAGCAGTCTATTTATTTAGTGGTCCAAGTTGAAGTCAGTATTTATATTAATGACAATATGGGACAAATATAATGTAATTTAGTGGCGGCAGGAGCTGCGCGCTGCCGGTACGTGTACAGTGAGACAAAACAACGTGCACAGTTATCAAAGACGCAAGTGCGCGTACACTCGTGGAAAACGATGTGTTCAGCAGTTAAAGACGCGGCGCGGCGCATCTGTGGAGTGCGCATCATGGGAAGCAATGTGCTCAGTAATTAAAGAGGCAGGGCGGCGTTTCTGTTTTTTACTTTGTGACATCCTTTACGGGAAACGCCGGCGCAAGGCTGCTCACAGCGCTTGGTCACGTGTCGCACCAGAACCATTTTCGGAACCGAAACTTAGAAATAGCTCACGGTTCCGGTTCTTTTAAAAAAACAGAACCGATTCTGAATAAGAACCGGTTCTCGGTTCCCAACCCTAATTAGTAGTATGCATACTGTTCCACGAATGGGATAGTTTGTTTCCTCAGAGGTTTCCCAAATCATCTTCTTACTCTATTCACACCTTCCACTCGGGTATAGAATACAACAGTTGGGTTCCAGAAGTAAACATTCCATTAATATTCTTCATAGGGGCAAAATTGTATTCATTTTAAAGACAGACCTACTGTGAGCTACAGTGTTAATCAATAGCATACGCCTTTGTTGAAGCTGTCAGTTCATATTATTTCAACTTGTTAATAAATATGCTCAACAGAGGAATTCCTGGTGAAAAACTACATTACCCATGATTCTGCACCAATCTGCACCAATCAGACAATAACAGCATACAAATTGTGCCTAAAGAACACCTTAGTGGCCACCTATTCCCATGTAGCACCGCGAATTATATTTTTCCTATGCTCTCAAAATATGTTGTTTCTATATGTAAATAAATAGCTGTAAATCAAAAGTTTTATATTTTTCCATTTTATTGCAATAATGTCGTTCACAATGATTCATGGGATTGTAGTTCTTTTCCTCATCGAAGCTGTTAATTACACAGCATTGTAACTTTGTCTTTTTATCCAATATTCAAATACTTTTTTGCTTCATAGCAAAGTTTTTAACTTATAGCTGTTTTTTGGTTCATGCCTTATAACTCTTAAACTTACTTTTTAAAAATCCCTATGGGTAAAAACGGAACCAAGGCTGCTGAAAAAGTGTGAGGGCACTGTTGCACTCTATTGATCAGACAGAAAGGTGGTGCTGCCTCTGCACTCACATAATTGGTTGAGCCAGAAGATGACACGTGGGACAGCCTAACAAACAATAAAGCTTTGACAGCGCCACAGAGTCCCTGTATCAGCCAACAAATTACTTGGTCAATAATGTACTGTTAAAGTTTGATTCGATTAAAAAAAATTGATGACAAAAAAATACAAGTAGCATGTAGCTCTGCTACCATCCTCCAGGGGTCAGTCACTTCAGTTTTAGTACTGTGAATGAGTAATGGTGATATCGACTGGACCAGTAAGAAAAAATCCATCCATTTAGTTCCATTCACCACCGATTGGGTTATTGGATCTAATAAAACATTTCAGATTCCTTGTTCCCAGAACTTCCCACAATCAATACGCAAATGTTTATTTTTTCTTATTTACCCCACACACTGAAAGAGGGTCCATTTCAGAGTTCATTAGAGAGCACACACACACACACACACAGATATACAGAAAGCCACATTGGAAATCTTGAGGGGGGAAAAATCAGCATTACAAATCCTCAAATATCAATACATCTAAAAACTGTCTCTTTGTAGAATGAAAAATACATTTGAATAAATGCAGTTCATTAGAGAGCACACACACACACACACACACACACACACACACACACACAGATATACAGAAAGCCACATTGGAAATCTTGAGGGGAGAAAAATCAGCATTACAAATCCTCAAATATCAATACATCTAAAAACTGTCTCTTTGTAGAATGAAAAATACATTTGAATAAATGCAAGCCAGCAGTAATGCAGGATAATGTCTAAACGCGCAGACATCTGTGAGAGCATGTATTTTTCTCTCTCTATTGCATAACCTGGCATAGGCGATGATACTTGTTTTGTCAGGTTGGCTTGGTGTGTGTGTGTGTGTGTGAGTGGGTTGTAGCAGAGGGGTTCTAGCAAATGAAACTGGGGGATTTTATTTCCAGATTTGCCAAAGCCTGAAGCTTTTTTGTTTTTTGGCGGAATTTTACTGAAATATCTGCTGCATATTCAATACCATGTTTACACCTCTGTGCAGACAATTTACCAATTTTCTAACTTCATATGAACTTGATGCAAGAAGCAAAGAAGTCATAACTGGCTGTAGCTTACTTCAAAATATGACACACCAAAGCGGGCATAGAGATAACATGTAATTAATATAAACTCAATTTGCAGATTCCTCTAGTAATTTGGCAGACTGTTCTAAACAATAATTAACACAGACATCAAAAACGAGCTGGAAACTAAAACATTACTTACTTTTCCTTTTATATTTTTTTATCTACATGAGAAGATACAGTACGCTAATTGGGTTGGTCATTTCATATTTTTCTTGCCAAGATGAGAATGTAAATGTAAATCAGCATTTTATATTTATGCACCTGGCAGACACTTCTATCCAATGCTACATACAGCGCATACAAGACACATGTTTGCCAGTATTCCCTGGAATTTCAATCCAAGACCTTGGTCATGCTCTATCAGTTGAGCTACAGGAACACATTTTGACACAGGAAAAGAAATCTACTATTGATTTGACTACTATTTACTACTACTAATCTACTATTTTTTGAGTTAACATTGTGTTATATTTTAAAAACAATATTATCTGGTTTTGCTCAGATTTGCCAATGAAAATCTTAATATAAAGCCACAACAGAACATCCGCAACATGGCGGTGTTTCATTTCTAAATTAATCCGCGTTTCTGAATGAATCGGGTGAACCAATGATTCAATGGCCCATTAAGAAGGAGAGCTATTTACTTAATTCCAGCACCTAGTCTTCCACCTCCCGGATTGCTGTGGGAATTGTGCCATTAAAAGGGCCAGTGTTCAAGCCACTGCCCTTTGTGAATTTATGAGAAAAGAGTAGGGGCAATAATTACTATACAGCTATCACGTTCTGGGACAATCTCAGTATCCTACTGTGCGTCTTATGCTAATTTCGGCTCTCTTGCCCCCAGGCCCAATCACATTGTGATCCTTAAGCCCATTTCCTGTTTTCCCCCTTTGCCTTGATATCCAATTTTCTGTGCGCCCCTCCTGCCATAACGATATATATCAAAACGATATATAAAGCGTTAAGAGAAGAGAGGTGTCCGTGGGCACAGTGGTGATTTATGGGTTGTGTTTTCTCCCCTAAACAGAGGATGGATAGAGGATTGGATCAGATGGGGAATGGGCGACGAACGCGAAAGCTATAAAACTGAGAATGTCTGTGTACAGAGGATGAAGTTTCTCCACAGTAAATAACAAACCATCAATCAGATGCTTTTAGCATGGAGACATGTGATATTGGACGGAGGATAGTGAATTTTGTTATAATTGGTTGCAGTGAACAAAAGGGTTGTGATCTGTGTTTTATTAACAAACCTTCGAGCTGTGAAATTCGAATGATTTTCGGCCAAATTGTGAATTTAATTGCCAAGAAGAGGCATATAAAAATGGCCTGATTAAAAATATCATTGTGAAAATGATCCAGCAGATTTGATTGCGGATGTGGTGTGTCTTCAAACCTCTGTTCTCTGCCAATTACTCTGACAACCACAAATGACTTCACCACACAGACTGCGGTTTAGGACGCACTGAACCAAAACCCTCAAACAACAGGATCCGTCACTGCAGTTCAGAGTGCAGCCTTCTCCAGAGGCTGACCAAAGCTGAATCAACAAAGCATCAGAAGGACCATAAGCCTGCATCATCCAACTAATCCAAGTAGATTCCCCACCGCAGAGCTGTATCTGTAGACAGAACAAGTAGCACAAGGCAGGACAGACCATGAAAGCAGAAATAAACAAGAGCTCTATCAAGCTATGAACCAACTCCGAATTTGCATCATTGTAATTCTTGTGTAGAATGATATAAAATAGATTTTTACACTACTTTTCAAGTTTGGTGTAGCTTAGATTTCAGGCTGCATTTATTTGATCAAAAATACAGTTAAACAGCAATATTGGGAACTATTATTACAATTTAAAATAACTGTTTTCTATTGTAAAATGTAATTTATTCCTGTGGTGCAAAGCTGAATTTTCAGCAGCCATTACTCCAGTCTTCAGTCACATAATCCTTCAAAAACATGCTAATATGCTGATTTGGTGCTCAAGAATCCTTTTTTTAAATTTTTTATTAATGTTGGAAACAGTTGTGCTGCTTCATATTTTTGTGGAAACTATGATACGTTTTTTTCAAGATTCTTTGATGAATAGAGTTAAAAAACAGCATTTACTTGAAATTTAATCTTTTGTAACAACGGACCAATTTAATGCATCCTTGCTAGAAAAAAATATTATTTTCCTTAAAAAAACAACTTGTTGTCATGATCCAGGGTGTTTCTACCCAGTTGCTAAAGTGTTCTTAGTGGTTGTCAGCAGGTTGCTATGTGGTTACTGTCTGGCCCAAGTCAAAAGATCCCACTCACAATGATATCCTGGTCTGTACATTTGATCCTTATTCGAACTGTATGCAATTTTAAGCATCATTGCTTAGATAGAAAAAGCACACTCCACAACTTCTCAACAAGCTGCATAATCTAGTATAAATAATTTAGATATCATTAATGCCCGAAGCACATGTAGTTTAATACCAGGGGTTTGGGAAAATGGTGATGCTTAGAACTAATTAAAGATCTAAGGATAATGGTCTACATTTGGCTCTGTCAATATGGATTTAACAGGAAACTGCATAAAGTGCTCAACTCCCATTCAAACAGTGGATGTGACCATGTGTACTAAAAATAGAACTCAATTAAGGCACATTACCACTTTAGGAACTATCTATACGTGCCTCTAATTATTTTATGGCGTCATGTCCGGGTGATTCCAATGCCAGACAATTCGATCTGGTGCAATTTGGATTTTGGGCGTTATTGACCTTCAGAGAACTGGAACAGGAAGGTGTGAATGCCACTCTGGTGAGGCAGGTTGGTACAGAAAGAGGTCACAGTAAATGTCAGTGTAATTACAATGGCAGGTCATTTTGTTGCTTTGTAAGTGAAACTATCCAATTATTTGTAACTTCAAACTTGGAAGCCGAAATTCGAATGAAAATAAACAGACTCCCAAGGGGAGGCGGCAGTGTCACCTGATCCCCCACAATGCACTGTGTCTAAGTACATCACCGCTGGCTGTCATTATCAGCGCTGTGCACCTGCTATAAATGCAATGGCTTTCACCTTGTATTTAATACAAAGCTAAACAGCCATAAAATCAGGGAGGTCACAAACATCTAGCCGCACAGTTCACCTCCAAAGCTTCAATGGCAGCTCGTAACTGACCGTAATTAAGCTTTGAAATACAAGCTTGTAAAAGCGATCGTGCTGGTGAAATGTGCAGGTCACAGCAGAAAACAATTAACTCCCATACTGCCCTCACCTTTAAAGAAACTGAATAATTACAACAACAATCTACACAGCAAGCAAGCAGAACCTGTGCCAAAAATCAGACTAATATGGTCGACCATCAACGCTTTGGCAGGAGTCATCAAGCAAAACTAACAATAAACATGAAAAATGACGCATAATGGCTGGAAAAACAAATGGGAGGAGCTGCATGTGGTCATCAACATAAAACTTAACACTCTTCTGACAGCTGTACGCACATTTCAAGTTAACCTCTAATTAGCAGATTCATTACATTTCTCCTCTTGTATCACACAGCTCACTTGAGCATGTCAGCATCCAATTAGATGTCTTTCATAACCATTGTATGTGTCTGCATTCCTGTCTCACAATTTTAAAGGCTTATTGTTGACACACGAGTCCTGTGTCCCACATTTCTGCAGTTCAGTTGATTTCCTGTACGAGCTAATCAGTGTTGGGCAAACGTTAGCTACTGTTACATAAAAAAGTTACTAATATAGTATATGGAAAGAAATGTGACTTCTGCGCAACCGTTTTGCTGCCTGAGGCTTTCTCTTTTTTTGAACGGTATTCTTACACCAACGGTTGGTGTTTGTCTCTCCAACTTCGTTTGCATACAATAACTATATATTTTTATAAATAAAGCAATATTTCAACATCCACATCAGGCAGAACCCCTGGAGACAGCTTCATTACATTAATTCATTTAATAAATGTAATACAACTCAGTCCTTGTTATTTTGCCATTACTTGTCTGCCGTTCATTACTTGTTATACTACACTACCGTTCACAAGTTTGGGATCAGTTAGATTTTTTTCCAGAAATAAATGAATACTTTTATTCATCAAGGATGCATTAAATTCATCACGAGTAAAAGTAAAGACATTTATAATGTTACAAAATATTTCTACATCAAAAAAGTTTTTCTAATCAAAGAATCCTGAAAAACGTATAATCGCAGTATCCATAAAAATATTAAGCAGCACATCTCTGATAATAAGAAATGTTTCTTGAGCACCAAATCAGCATATTTTCTGAAGGATCAGAATTATTTCTGAAGGATCATGTGACACTGAAGACCACAGTAATGACTGCTGAAAAATTTAGCTTTAAAAAAAATAAATAAATAATAATAATAATAATGTTACTTTCCAAAAAATAATTTTAAAAAGTAATGTGATTAGGTAACATTGAGGTATAATTCAGGGGAGTGGAGTGGCTGAGGCTGCAAACTAAAAATCATCTGAAACGGGGGGCACAGCAGGGAGACACTGAGCATCGATATTTCACACTGTCTAACATTCACTTTTCATCTAACAAGTGTGGACCCATAACTCACAAACACTGCAATCAAAAGACATTTCTGTCACCATCTCACTCTCCTCCTAAATGCGTATTATAGCTGATCAAATTGAAATACGTATACACAAACATTTTAAATATAATTAACTTCTAAAACCCCTTAAAAGACATCCTCTGTGCTTTTTTTCTGTTATTCGCTTCTCTTTATAGTTTCCCACTGATAAGCTGTGAGAGGTAAATTGGTGGAGGCACTTAGCGGCGATTTAATGCAAACCCATTAAACACATGAAGAGAGAGTGGACACTCGGGTTCCCACTGAGCACAACGCCTTAAACAAATTCAACTTTAAATGCTTTAATGTACCTCTTGTTCATTCCAACAGGCCTAAGAAAGTCAGACAAAGAAGTGAGGTAAACAGGAAAACAGGAGTTCACAGGGTACAAAAAAAACACACATTAGCGGGATGCGAAGTGATAGTCGAGTGTTTTTTTTCCAGATGAATCACTAATACAACCTACTTTTGTTCTCCCGACAAGGCTTATCAAGCAAAACATTCAAGAACTCTGACCTCGCTTTTTGGATTTAGGAGCAGAATACAAATACAAACAGGCAGCAATTTCTAGCAAATCATTCTGTCTGTCTGAGTTTCTCTCTCATGGACACGCACACAATTCCATTTCACTGAGCCAAATTGCTGTGCAATGGCCCTACTTTGAAGGAGAGCGCTCAGAAAGCTCTAGAGGTGAAGAGCTCAGAGGTAGGATAGAAAAGGAAAAGGAGAATGGGAGAGAAGTAGAAGTAGGGCTCGATACGACGAGCATCTTGGCAGGTCTTGGCAGCTCTGGCACTGAGACTGATAGAGCAGATGTAATTGACAATTAGCTTCACGACACTCTGAATTACAGGCTCTCTAATAGGGCCAGAAACACGGGAAACCTTTCTCCAAACCGTTTTTTGTGCCATCTATGTGTTTGTGTGTGTGCCTCATGACCCTCTGGTGTGTAATAATTCCAATAAGCATGCTGTAATATCCAGGTGAGTCAGTACGGTAGGTTATGGGTGTTTGTGTATCTGTTTGCTCTCCGCCACAACTCCTTTCTCTGACACACAGAATAAGCTTGTGCTCTTTTCTTTACGGTGTGACTCTTGGCTCCATTTCTTTGCCTTTTAAAGAATTAGCCTCTAAAAGCTTATAAAATTTGCGAGTGTGTGCGTATCTGTGCCCTACATTTATTCATCGTATCCTGACACGCTCGCTGGACCTTCAGATGAGTCCTTAGTAAATAAATAAGTATCTCATCTAAAAGTATCTGAACAATGTACTTGACAAATAATGGTGTGCATTTTCCCTAGATTCAGTGACTTTTTATTATTGCAATGAAGGCACATAAGCCATGTGTTTTGGAGAGAGAATAATTAGAAATGTTAAATAAACATAAAAACAAAAGTAATATAGCATGAAAAGCAGCTACACTGTGTTCCAAATTATTATGCAAGTGACATATCAATAGGATTTCAGTACAATAAAGAGACAGATTTTTGTTGTTTTTCACATCTTTTTAGATAACTGGTATCAATCTCAGACAGTGTCACGGTTGCCTTCTGTGGCGAAACGAAGAGCAAGGAGACATGGGATAAACTCAAAGTAACAGTCTTTAATCTTCCAAGACGGGGTAACACAAGGCAGGCAGAGACACACAGGAAACACAACTTCGACGTATAATACCGGACGCTAGACACAGGAAAACACTGGGCTTAAGTAACCGGGAGTAAACTAGATAATTAATCAAACAAACACAGGAGGAACCAAATGAACATAACGAACTATAATGAGGACAGGAACAGGAAGATAACCAAAAATGGGCAAAAATGAACATGGAGCATGTGGGGGAGGAAAACACAACACAAGACAGGAACACAGGCCTGACAGATAGGTTTGTTCAATAGTTTGCCAGGTCTTCTTAGGTAAATGGAAACCCTACTTAAAGAGGTTGGTCCACATTATTAAGCAAGTCACAGTTCTCATGCAATATGGTGAGGAAGAAAGATCTTTCTGAAGATGAAAAGTATGAAACAATGCAATGTCTTGCAAAAAGCATCAAAACAAATAATATTTTGCGAAAAGCAAATAGAGATTATTGAACTGTCAAAAGATTTGACTTAGAGCACAGAAGATCTTGGTCAGATAAAGATTTATTAAGGAAAGTTTCTGTCAAACAAATGAACTGTATTGTAATGCCAGCTGTAAAAAAAA
>NW_015631049.1:2756690-2762917 GCF_001515625.1 Sinocyclocheilus rhinocerous | reverse complement strand
GAGGTTTGGTTAGCAGTGACTGAAACGCAGCTTTACACACAACTGCCTGTCTGCATGGAGAGGATCTTGAGACTCCAGTAGCTTCAAACACCTGTTTGCTGCTCAGCAGTGGCTTTTTTTTACAGCTGGCATTACAATAAAGTTAATTTGTTTGACAGAAACTTTCCTTAATATAACCTCACAAAGAGAAACCTGCACAGTGGCTGTAGAAACACATTTTTAAACTGTTTAGCACCATGTTATTTATGCAGCATGGGATAGTGTGTTGACTAAGTCACTCACAAATCTTTGGACAGTTCAATAATTTCTATTTGCTTTTTGCAAAATATAGTTTGTTTTGATGCCAAATGGAAGTAGGGCTTCCATTTACCTAAGAAGACCTGGTAAACAATTGAACAAACCTGTCTGAGATTGATACCAGTTACCTGAAATGATGTGAAAATCAAAATTCTGACTGTTTATTGTAGCGAAATCCTATTGATATGTCACTTGCATAATAATTTGGAACAGTGTAGATTTAAACGTATCAGATGTCTGTATTACCCCTATTTTAAAACGTAATCTAAAAAAAAACAACATAATACTGACACACAAAGGAAGTGAAATTATTCAACTCCCTTTATATACAGTATAATAAGAAGCTTTCTTTATTTTGCACAAACTTTAGCATTAACTGCATTCATCAAGATTAATTAATAGATTAATTTACATGTAATTTATACTAATAAAGTATAATATAATAATATATAAATGAGGTGGACCAACATTTCTAAATGTTAAGCATCATTTCACTGATACTTTCTGAAAAGGAACAAATATTTGACTTTTTTGTTTTGTTTAATGACATTTTAACACATGCTTTTCTCCCTTGCACATTTTCTTCCTTAGTGTGTTTCGTTTATATATGAACATGCAAATCACATTTGGATCCTCAACAATATAACTGGTTCAATGTATATAAAATGTATCAGTTAGCGTGGGAATCACCAATCTCACCAATGAGAGGACAGTTTTACGCACATGTGACTGGCATAAACACATTTTAAATCCGCTTTGAAATGTTTCCCTGTGTAAACAAACCGGCCCAAAGAAACTGTTCCAGAACAAAGCACATACAGGTCTGAAAATATTCTGAAATGCCAGATTCAAACAGAATGCAGTATTTTTGAAATGCTGAAGAATCCTCCTCTTCCAGAAAGAAAACACTACCTATTTCTTCATTTGATTACTTTGTTTTGCTCGTACTTTAGCTATCGATTGCAATTACTTCCTGATGGGCTATATTTTATTTTGTTTTTATGTTGTTGATTGTATTTACCGCATAAAACGGCCCCTGAAGAGGGAGTGATAAATCTAAGTTGACAAGGCAACAATGAATAGAACAGTGATCAAAGCCCTCAGTGGACTGTGTGCCTCCGTTAGGCCTGTTAGGGACTCCGGTCCCTGGAGTCGCCTTCATCCTGGCCCTCGGAATACAACGCTCTGTCTTATTCAGAAACACAAAGGGAAAGTCGGACTATTAAACACTCCAGAAAAAATGCAAAACATCACCATTTACGCTCTCGTTTTAGGACTTTCTTTTTCTGATGCCACTGTTCCTTCCACTCTTTCTTTGACCTGTGGGAAACATCCATTCATCATACCGTATTATTAAAACTAGGCATGGCAGCTCCATGTACCACCTGTAATAAATATAGACAAGACTGCTCTCTCTCTCTCTCTCTCTCACTCCATAACTCTCTCTTTTGCTTTTTACTTTCTCTCTCCTCAACCTTCCTCTCCTTGCTCACAGTAAGCTAATGAGGAAGACGAACAGAGATAGAGACACGAATATGGTGTGTGTGAAAAAACTTCAAGAAGGTGCTATATGAAGATACAGTTGAGATATGAAAGGTAATGGCCCAAATGAACTGCTTCAGGCGAGACAATGTTTAAATTTCCTGTCTTTAATTACATTAAACACACCAATCCCAGTAGGTACAGCAGCTGCTTCAGGCCCCTCTTTCTCAGGGATGTTTCGTCCAAGGAGGAAAGTAAAGCAGTGGAATGAGAAAATAATCAACAGTACAAAAACAAAAAAAAACATTCAATAGTGTTTAAAAAAATTTTTTTTTAAAGTGACCAAGAGCGACACCAGCGAGAGAGAGAGAGGCTGAAACATTCACTGAAGCTCTAAAGCATGACCTGAATGTGACTGGGGTAATGGCGAAATATGTGAGAGGATGCCTACATTTCACTTGTGATTCGCTGATTATCTTGTCAGTGAGATAATGGTCTTTTCCTTTCTGCAAATCTGCCTAGTCCAACTGATGGAAGTAGACGGATTAAGTACCAAGTAAACAACTCATCATTCATCCCAATCTAACTGACCTTAAAATGGCATGAAATGATCTGTGAGCGAGTCCATTTAGGTGGCAACTCTCGTTATAATTTAAAGGGGTCATGAACTGAGAAATCAAATTTCCCTTGATCTTTTGACATATAACAGGTCAATGTACTATAAAAACATTCTGTAAGTTTCCAAACTCAAAACTTTCTCTTTAGTTCAAAAACAGCTTTTTGATTGAAACCAAGCTCAGAAAACCACTCGTTTTGGAATGTGCCACTTTATGATGTAATAGTGTGGCTAAACACCTCCTCCGCAGGAGATCAACGCCTGCTTCTACGTCACTGCCTCTTTAGCTCCGCCCACTGATACAAGCTTGTAGTAGTAGGAGAGGAAATACTAGAGAGATGCAAACACTGGATCACTCCATCAACAGAACCATACAGATAACATTACAATATTACAAGACACTGTGTAGTGTTGTGAAAAAAATAGTCTTTGAATTGCCTTCCTTGTGATCCTAACATAGCTACGTGAGCGCTGTTGCGTCATGTCGTAAATCAATTTCTCTTTAAGGTTAGAAGTGGCGCGAATGCTTGGAGTACGTCAGAAATAGAGTGGGACATCAGTTTACTGTCGGGGATTTGTCATGTCAATCCATGCCGCATCCAGTGTAGACAGAATCTCCGATTATAATGGGTTCTGTTGTCTATAGTCGTGTTGTGCCACTCGCGTCCAGTGTAAACACGGGGTAAAATTAGCAAAGACCTCCAGATCGTGTCAGTGAAACACTGTTTGTTTGTTTGCTTTACTTTGCTACGGATTCATTTTTAAACTAGACAGTATGATGCAGGCTTTTCAGAGAGACTAAAAGTAAGCGATGATGCAGCGCTGAGTCTGACTAGAGTGGATCCAACAGTAATGTCACAACACAGAAGTGTGAGTAAATGTGCTTTTACCACTATTGCATTATCTGTTCCAGACCGTTTGATATATACTGAGTATTTACACGTTTTTATCCCAAATGACCCATGTTGTTTACGGAGTATGTCACAGCTAGAGCCCGACCGATATATCGTTTAGCTGATATTATCGGCCGATATGAGCCTGTCGCCAATATATCGGTATCGGCGAATATGCCGCCGATATGAACATTTTTTTTTACAGAACATATAACGCAGATTAAATGCTTCTGAATGGTGTAATTACTTAGTTTGTCCATTGTTTGCTACTGGACCCAGGTCAGTTTAGTGTAGAGATGTGCGGATGAGCTCAAACTTCACCCGAGTCCTCTGCTTCAAATGATCCGCCCGCCACCCACACCTATATTTGTTTGTCACATTACAATGATTCTAATTCTTTGTTTGCATGATGATATGATGAATGGATGGTTCATTTTAACAGCAGATTCAGTGACGTTAGAGACCAGAGCTGATCTGCGCTTCACGGCACGCATCTGCGGCGCATTAAAGCCTGTGTTACGGCCACCGGAGCTGATCGCGGGCACTCAATGCTGGTGTTTACCGGCCGCGCCGTGGCCCAGAACTCATGCTTACCACATCGGTCACATCACATCATGCGGCGCAACAAAATACAATAGAATTATATTGTATTTTGTCGCGCCGCTCGCGTCCGGTGTAGAATAGAACCAGTTATCATTGCAAAAAAATGTGTTTATGTATATATATTCTGTTTATGTAGGCTATATACTGTATTCTATATACAGTACCAGGCAAAAGTTTGGACACACTAATGGGAAGTGTGTCCAAACTTTTGACTATACTGTACTATAATATAGCCTACACATAAAGAATATCAGCCAATATATCGGTATCAGTCTTTTTTTACTCCCTAATATCGGTATCGGCATTGGCCCCCAAAAAACCCATATCGGTCGGGCTCTAGTCACAGCAGCGTCCATCTGTTATTTTATAAGTGAAACTGTTAGCCAATCACAGAAGTGGGTGTTTCTTGCGAGTCTTGAATGTGCCCCGCCTATAAAAACAGACCGTTCTGCAGAGAGGTTCAAAAACAGGATGGAAAATAGCCTATTACTTCTAAATTAGGATGTTTTTTATGTAAAATCACACTAACATTATAAGTGAACCTCAGAGGGCAGTTCAGTTCAAAAAAGGCAGTTCATGACCCCTTTAAGATGTTCTTCTGTCTCTTCAGACTTTATCACACCAGCAGAGTTTACCAAGGATTTGTTCATTAATGGTACAAACAAATGATTACAATGAATAGCTGAATTAGTAGTAACATATAACAGATACATAAAACATGCATGCTACTGTATTATTGTAGTTATTTTGCAATATAAAAAAAATATATTTTAAATTGCATAAACATGAGAATTTGATGGGACTTTAATAAATAATATGTAATATACTGGAATATAATATCCCTGCACTGCAAAAACAAAATATATATTGTGTGTTTGAGTGGTCCAGACGCTACATATATTATGTTCTAACAGTATAATATATTTTTAGAAAATACCTGTAATAAAAATTTTAAAAGCAAAATAAATGTTAGAAATAGTAATTATAAAATAATAATAATAATAAATACAAATATTTGTAATAATAATAATAATAATAATAATACAGGGAATACGACAACTCTGTACCATCATAGAAAATGGTCTGAAAAGCAGTTTTTCTTAAGCATTATTTCTATAATTCTCTGATATATAAATACATTTAGAACTCCCATATAAACTAAAATTGAATTAATTATTAACACAGGTCCTTCAATACTGGTCATGAAAGCAAAAGTTTCTGAATAATTTTCTCAGTATAGCCAATTAAAACAGCAACAACGTTGCACATCTTGACTGCCATTTTTGTCTGAAACAAAAAGAAATACAAAATATAATGGTGTTATTTATTAGAGGTGGGAATCACCAGTGGCCTCACAATACGATATTATCACGATACTTGTGTCACGATACAATATTATTGCGATTTTAAATATATTGCGATATTCTGCGATATATTGCAATCTATTACCTTTTTCCAACTTCAAATTATGTCCCCAAAGGAAAACTTTGACAACATCTGTTATAACTAAAAAGAAACATTTCTCATTTCTCAGTTTGTTTATCTCACTTCAGTTTTATTGTTGCAGTGCAAAATGGGATTGTCAAGCAGACAAACTGACCAACACTTTCATGAAAACCTGTCATAAATGTTGTATGCACCTGGCAAACTCAACTATTTGTATTACAGTCTAGTCTAGTCCACCTTAATTAAATGTAAACAGGTATGCACTGCTGTGCTACTACAGGTATTTTGAACAGTGCAACTTGAAATTGTACTAAAAAGTTGTGCAGACCCTTCAGCAATTGGGGCATTTGAAAGTAAATTACTGTTAAATTAAAATTAAATTAAATAAAACATGTAGTCTTACAGGATGCACCGAAATGAAAATTCTGGGCCGAAATGGAAACCGAAAATTCTGGATGCACTTGGCCAAAAACCGAAACTCCTTTGTAATGATTATTTATTATTTTATTAAATAATATAAAGTAATTTTGTAAGACTTTTTAAATTGAACTCAATTTTAATGATACTGAATAAAAAAAAACAAGCCAATAAAATAACCACACTTTTACTGAAAGTAACACAATAAAACTGGACAGAATTTATATTAATATTGGTAACACTTTACAATAAGGTTCATTAGTTAACATTAGTTAACTACTTTAGATAATCAACTAAGAATGAACAATAGTTCTTCAGCATTTACTAATCTTAGTTCATGTTAATTTCAACATTTACTAATGCATTATTAAAATCAACAGTTGTGCTTGTTAACAGTTAATGCACTCTGAATTAACATGAACTAACAGTGAATAACTGTATTCTCATTAACTAACATTAAGAAAGATTAATAA
>NW_015631049.1:2755493-2756074 GCF_001515625.1 Sinocyclocheilus rhinocerous | reverse complement strand
ATATTGGTAACACTTTACAATAAGGTTCATTAGTTAACATTAGTTAACTACTTAACTAAGAATGCTAAGAATGAACAGTAGTTCTTCAGCATTTACTAATCTTAGTTCATGTTAATTTCAACATCATTATTAAAATTATTAAAATCAACAGTTGTGCTTGTTAACGGTTAATGCACTCTGAATTAACATGAAAGAAAGATTAATAAATACTGTAATAAATGTATTGTTCATTGTTCGTTCATGATAGTTAATACATTAACTAACATTAACTAATGGAACCTTATTGAAAAGTGTTACCGTAATATTAAATATCAATATATTATTTTTATTCATTTCTATGTAACAGAATCGGATTGTTGTTGTTTTTTTGACTAATTATCCAAATAATGTATAGTCCTGCAAAGCTATTGTTATCAGAGCATATGAGCAGAGCATAGCGCACTGAAGCACTGAAGGTAGCATTATTTTAGCAGTGTTGCCCAGTACAGCTGAACTAGCCTACACCATGTTAAAGCACAGTAGCGCTACTGCAAACTGGAACAAGCAGGCCTATACTGCATAGAAATTTCCTGTAAGCGCGT
>NW_015631049.1:2718897-2754321 GCF_001515625.1 Sinocyclocheilus rhinocerous | reverse complement strand
AAAAAACTCAACACCACCATCTAGTGGATTGTAAAGAAATAGATTTTATTATTCTAACAAATAGTATAATAAAAGATTGATACTTGGCGTCCATGTATCGATACAGTATTGCCGCGGAAAATATCGCGATACTATGCTGTATCGATTTTTCCCCCCACCCCTATTATTTATTCATACTTATAAATGCAATTATATCACGTACTGTATCACTTCCAAGCAAATAAATATGTGTAATAATATAATTGATACCTCCGATAAAATTGTGAAAACACATCAGAGTGATTTATTAGAGTATTGTAGAAGAAAATATGTAGGAGTCTTGAAAATCAAAAGTCATACGGCTTTAAAACAACATTAGTTAATTTTCATCTGTATTTGTAATGCTTTCAGCATTTTTTCTGAAAGGTAAAAGACAGTATGTTGCAATACTGCTGGGATATACATTTTGTAATATAGTACGTTTTATATTAGGTAAAATGTTGTCCCATGTGCCAAATGGAAACTGTATTAATATCAAATGAAAATGAACCACAAATTTAAATTCTGAAAAGCCCAAACACACAGACAAGATGTTGCCTCCACACCCCAAATCGCTCGTGCTGTGACTGTCTTCATATCTTTCCATACATTTCCAGTGCTATAACTCATTAATCATTTACACAACATGAAACCGTAATCAAAATAAACCATAATACTGCATAAGCAATTCATTTAAAGTCTCCTCTTTGCCCATCTCTCCATAGCAACGGTTCATCGCAGTGCAAATTTTTGCAGTGTAATTTCAAATGCGGCCGCTATTAAGCATCGTACACCCTCTCTCTCGCTCACTCTTGCTATCTTTCCCTAATGTAAACAAACACAGGCAGACTGGTATTAAGCCGCGCAGCTGAAAGCCCCGCCCCTCTCGTAGCTACACGGCCCGCTGGGTATTTCAGCAACTCATTGGAATCTTCAAACAACAAAGATAAACAAGTGTTCCAATTAAGAATTAATTACTGCTCAGACACTCAACTGCTTCTGCTCACTCCGTTGGGAACAACTCAAATGGCGAGGAAACACACACGCATACACATAGCAAAAAAGATAAGATAGAGGGGTCACATACAGAACACATATAGAAGAATAGGTGATTATGAAGACAGAAGGTACGGGTGAGTGGGTGAGTGGGTGAGTGAGTGAGTGAGTGAAAGAGAGAGAGAGAGAGAGAGAGAGAGAAGTTAAGAAAATGGCCTGGAGGTATCACCGTCTGGGCTTAAAACACTATAACAAGCCCAAAGCAGAATTACACAGCACCTCAGATGTAAGGAAAGAGCCAATTTATAACTGGCTTTCAACACCAAAGAGAGGAGATGGGCGAAATAGCCTCTTTCAAGTACATACTCATTGTGGGTAAAATAGCATCTACAGAGCAAGGCAAATTACTGCTAATAGGTCATATCTCTACTGGAACTCACCAAAAGCTACTCTGAGCACAAATATGTCCTATTAAGAGTTTATTTATAGGGTAAATACACACACACATGTTTCGTTAATGACAGTGCTGGGCCACTTTCACAAGAAGTCCAGGTCTCCAGTATGGGCCATCTTTCATCTTCTGACCTTTTCTGCCAGGAAGTCTCTGATGCCTCGTGTCTCTGTCTTTCTTTACTGACAGGTATTCAGGGACTCTAACAAGCTCTAACTTTAAAAGGTTTGGACTGGATGTCACAGTCTAGCAGGGAGTGAAAGATAAAGAGAAGGAAAGAAAGATTATATAAAACAATAACACTTAGTAATAAATATCTATTTTTACTGTAGATACACACACGTGTGTGTGTGTGTGTGTGTGTGTGTGTGTGTGTGTGCGTGCGTGTGTGTGTGTGTGTAATTTTCTGTAAATGTATATCTTTTTCTCTCATATTATATGCAGGTAAAAAAAAAGTTTAAGAATGAAAGTTTTTGAATGAAGTCTTTCATGCTCTTATGCTCATCGATGCTGCATTTATTCGATCAAAATGTAAAAAAAAAGTAAAAACATTAATATTTAAAATATTGTTTCACATGACATAATTATTGATGATAAAAACAGTGGAAACGTTGATTCATTGATTAATAGAAATTTTAAAAGACCAGCATTTATTTGGAATAGAATTAAAGGTTTGTAACAAATTAAAATCTTAACTGTCACTTTTTATCTATTTAATGCATGCTTGTTGAATAAAGGTATTAATTTCTTTCCAAACATAGTGTGTGTAAAGAAAGAATGTAAATATTCTCTATCCTCCCGCTTCAGTCTCTATGACTTTCCCACCACAGTGGAAACAGCCATTCAACACTGTGAGAGGCTCCATGGCGAGAGCGAGCTGATGGGTGTGTGCTGGAATCATGTACCCCAGCAGGAGAGCTTGGATTGGGGCTGCGAGAGTCACCTCTCCCCCCTGCTAGAGGCACATGACTCATGGAGCTCCAAACAGCGGGGGAGGAACACATGACCTGACCTATCAGAAGCTCAAAATATGAGGGTTATTTTAATAATAAATAAATAAAACCCAAAGGTGTCTGGATTGTGGCCTAGTACTTAGTAAGTGTTGATGTGGGAGACCCACATCATGTCCTGATTTTCTTCTGCTCACATTTCCACATTACAATTTCCTGTCAATTAAATAATATCTAATCAATAAAAAGTACCAAAATGTAAATACATAAATAAAAAATAAACAGATGAGGATAAATTGGTGGTCAAAAAAGCCAGCATTATACTGCATTATATTATAAAATTCCTCAACGTTGGACCACATATCTCTCTTGCTCTTTCATCTTTACTATTGACTGCTCATGCTGTGTTTTAAAAAGCACAGAGATAGCTGCTGCTGTCTATTTGCTATAAGCATTCTTTGTGTCCTATGGTTCTGACATGACAAAGTATTGTTGTTCATATCACACGGAACCACAGGGGGCTGCTTGTCAGGAAGACTGAAAGATTTAAAGACTTAAATCCCTATAGAGTTTAATCCCTTCCTGCCTTAGACACAGTTCAGGTAGATGATCTTCATACTGTTTCATCAAATGCAGACCTGCCCGCCCCTAAATGGCTTATAAAACCATGATATACTGTGGTTGGTTGCTTTACATGTCAGTCAGACAGGACCAGTATTGACGTGCAGCTCTAGAAAACATTGAGGTTGAGGCTGTGTGAATGGTGTGCTCTCACCTCAGCAATGGGTACGATACCCTGTAGGTCTCTCTGGTTAATATAGATGGTGGAGATGACTTCAGCAGACACTCCGGTAGAGGGATACTCTATCTGCCAGCGGATGGACTGCGATGACCGCAGGTTGATGAAATTGTCAATCTCAAAGTCCACCCACATGATCTCATAGAAGGAACCATCAAGTCTGTTGAGAAAAAGAGAAAGACAGATGTCGGATGAGGGGGAGAGAGAGGGAGACACTCTTAGATCAAGGAAGATCAAGGGCTTTAGTACAACTGCTGCCGAGAGCCAGACTTTATACTGTGTTTTGATGTCTATTCACACATCCTCCAGGACAGCAGGGGGAAGTATTGCCTTTGGCCTCCTACAAAAGTTGAGAACACATAAGTTAATATTAAAAAATTCAGTGATTATGTGATGATTTTAAAAAGCCCTTAGAACAGAAAGAAGAAAGAAGCCTTTCGAGATATGCTCTCTTTCACAGGTGAGTGGTAATGATAAGTAAAAAATTATATGTAAAATAAAATAATATTTAAAAATATGAAAATGTTACATTTTTATTAAAGTGTGTGTGTATGTGTGACAATGAATAATTTTGCTTAATTCAAATTTTAAAAATGTTAAAAAAAAACGAATAAAAAAAACTAAAAAGTCATGTAAAAAGTAAAAATTACATGCAATATTTAATTGAGTAACACAAAATGCTCAACATTTAAAACATTTAACACACAAAATTTCAATCAGATTCCTGAATAACTTTTAACAAATCAATTTAGGTGATGAATAATTGGAATCCTCATCATGTATAGATTCTAATTACTGTGATTACTGTGTGAGTTTCACTGGAACGGCTTGTGTTTAATGCACATAAAATATCTCAAAAGATATTAACAATTTGAAGGGTTTCCTCTCTGTAATCACATCCAGAGAATAAACTCAAGGGACTGATCTGCAGATGAAAATTAGAGCAACAAAAACCCATTGAAGAAGGTTTACTGTGGGAAACAATAGTAACAGCCAGAAGGCACTGCATCTTAATACAATTAATGAATTACTTGGAGTCTGTGCATTACTGCAAGTGTCAGAAATGGAGAACAAGGGATAAAAAGCACTAAAGCACTGTAGAATCATGTAACCAAGCAGTTTCTGTCTCAAATGGCAAGCACAGACTGTTACGGGCATGTATTCACAAAACCTGAAATCCATAACACATGGAACTGGTGATTTCAGCCAAGCTCTTGGTATTTTTTTGTGAAATTTGCATCAGACTGTCATTCTACGGGTTAGCACGCATAGGTTTTTACCAGAATACCAGGAAACAAAGTCATGTTTACAAGATATTGATCCAAGATATTCACAAGTTTTATCTATGGCACTTAGCAGCAAGTAAACAAGATATTCCCAACCATGGCTTTATTTTATGCCTGTGGAATATTCTGTATTTATTACTTCTGATCAAAGACTACAAATCCCTAAACAATACATAAAACAAAGTAATCTGTGTTTAGTCATGTTACATGATGATCAAGTCTCTTACCATCTAAGTGGTCAGGTCTTTTGCTGAGTACACTACAAAGTGGAGCAAACTTTATGCCGCAAGTTAAAAGTCTTGCTCTGTGATGCACTCATACACACACACTAAGCTTCAAGCTTCAAGACTGATATGAAACAGCAAAGTCCATTTCCCTGAATGACAGGAAACCCTCCGATTCCTTCCTCGTCTCTTTCTTCTGAATGAATGTGCACAGTTAGATCCCAACCTCTCTAAATGCTCCGAGTTGACCTTTGACCTCAGATCAACAGGGGCCAAATAACCGCCTTCCCCCTCCATCCTTGTTATGACACCCCCAAAATGAGTTCAATTACACTCGCCCAATTGGCCGCTTGATGGATGTGCTGCTTGCTGTCTGACCCCTTCCTCCTTCAAAAAGAATGTTCTAGAAGCAGTAAATGAATCAATAAACCAACAGACAATACTTTATTGCAGAGATGGCATACGTCTACGGGGAGCGGGGAGAGAGGTAGGGGACGGATGTACTAAAATGTAACTAAAAACTATAAAATAAATATAAAATATATATAAAATTATAAAAACGATAAATATACAAATATATAAACAACAAAAAATGTATAAAAATGACAAAAACACACCAGAATTACTAAAAATCTAATTAACATGAAGTAGAAATTATAATAATAAAAAAAATGTATTAAAATATTAACAAAACCTATAATAGTATCTCAGTGATGCTAAAATAACACTGCTTAGAAATTGCTAGTAAATTCCACAATTAATTACAAAGAAATAACAAGTAAAACATTGAATTAAATGTGAAATTTTGAAGTAGAAAGACAAAAATTATTGTAAAATGTACTCCAGTAATATTAATTTACAACTTTGAAAAATAATTTTTACAGTGATACCTCAAAGAGAACGGATGTCAAATTTTTCAAAGAATAACACCTTAAATTTGGTATTGTTCTCACAAAAAGCAATCATTTTGCCTCAGGTTGCTTGATGGATTTAGTGCATTACTTACTTTTATAATACTTTAAAAGAAAGTCATACAGTGACAAGATGGTAATGATGTAAATGATGACAGAACTTAAATTTTTCATGAAATGTTCCTTTAAGAGAAGAGTGTAGTGAAATATATTATTATAAACAACTGCCCAAAGAGCAAACAGTGAATACAGCTCTTCCGAAACCAGTGACCTATAACATAACCCTTGTAAATGTAATTAGCCATGCATATTTGAGTTTTTAAGCGCATGTGATCACATGTATATTCTCACCCCCTCAGAAACCCTAATGCAATTGAGCAATTATCTTTACTTAAAGTAACTTTGGAGGTATACAGGGAGAAAGCACAGGCACCAGGGCATCGGAGTCAAAACCTTCAGTCAGAATTTTTCAGTCTCTCTCTCTCAGCCATAATTAATTTAAGCAGAGGGAAGAAGAGAGAAAAGAGGAGTCTCATTGTCCCCAGCTGTATTAATTAGCCATCATCGATCGGTTCAGGGTTTGTGGCCACCACAGATGCTGAAAAGGCAGGAGTGTTTATCTTATCATAGGTCAGAAACCGAGAGCAGCTGAGAGGCAGACTCACACCCATAAATCACTCGCCTGTTGTTTAACCTTTGTTGAGAAAGTCGTGTTTTTAAGAGTGCTGGACAGAAGCAGAGGGAACGGAGAAGTGCTGTCAGCCAGACTTAAAGAGCCGTTTGTCACCAGTGACGGGTTCACTCATGTAACCGTGCACTTCAGAACATCGCTTGAGAGAGTTCCTCTGCAGGTGTCCGGGAAGAGCAAGCCAAGGGCTTTCAGTTGTCACGTCGCCTCTAATTAATCTGTCACTGGATTGAAGTATTTTCCAGAGTTAGGACAATTGTAAAACAGGGTGCATATTTACATGACATTCTTCTTGAAGAGATTAAAGTTGTAATGGAAGCAGTGACAGATCTTTTCTTCCTTGAAAACATATTGTGAAACATATTATCGAAAAAGGGAAAAAATTTAGGACGGGGGCTTGGTTCTATCCACTGGTTATTGATTAGATGGAGGCAGATTTAAATGTGAACTTGCAGTCGATTATAAAAAAATAAATAAAAGGGGGCAGGTTTTAAAGGATTAGTTCACTTCAAGTAGGGATGTAACGGTATGAAAATGTCTTATCACGATTATAGTGACCAAAATGATCACGGTTATCAGTATTATCACGGTATTGTTAAAATGTGCTGGAAATGTTCAAAAAGTACTGACACACAAATCATTTCACCAAGTTTATTTCTCTGAATAGCACGAGCGTTTTGTCATTATTCACTCAGAGTCAGAGTCAGACAGGGATCTTGCCCAAACACTCAGCTGTGCCCAACAATGAGCCGCAGACAAGCAAACCGCATACACACGCGGCCTCACACAATTATAC
The DNA here is from genome assembly GCF_001515625.1 of Sinocyclocheilus rhinocerous. Classification (NCBI taxonomy): domain Eukaryota; kingdom Metazoa; phylum Chordata; class Actinopteri; order Cypriniformes; family Cyprinidae; genus Sinocyclocheilus; species Sinocyclocheilus rhinocerous. The sequence goes on along the minus strand of NW_015631049.1, from coordinate 2,747,202 downwards.
GCAAACACAAATGCGCCGAACAGGACTTTCAGAGGCGTTAAGAGGATTAGTTATGTAGAAGCAGATGAGAAGTAGAGAGGACAGCAAAGTTATTCTGCATTCAAGGAAAGTTGTTAAACATTATAAACGGCTGGATAATAAGCAGGGCAAACGAGCGTATGGCAAAGGAGCGAAGCGTTATGGGAATTCTGAATTTCTTTTAAAGGCATAGCTCACTCAAAAATGAAAAGTCTGACTCAACGTCATGCTTGAACCTGTATGTTCAAGCATGACGTCCATGAAACGTCCATTTTTTTCGTCCATGAAACACGAAAACACTAAAGGAGGAGATGTATTGAATGTTTTGTAGCTCTCAAATCTCATTTGTGCTTCTTCATATTAAAACCAGAAGTCATAATCAGCTACAAGGCATGCAGGTACCAACATTTCTTATCTTCATTTAGTTTAACTTGATGTACTAAAATGTAACTAAAAACTATAAAATAAATATAAAATATATATAAAATTATAAAAACGATAAATATACAAATATATAAACAACAAAAAATGTATAAAAATGACAAAAACACACCAGAATTACTAAAAATCTAATTAACATGAAGTAGAAATTATAATAATAAAAAAAATGTATTAAAATATTAACAAAACCTATAATAGTATCTCAGTGATGCTAAAATAACACTGCTTAGAAATTGCTAGTAAATTCCACAATTAATTACAAAGAAATAACAAGTAAAACATTGAATTAAATGTGAAATTTTGAAGTAGAAAGACAAAAATTATTGTAAAATGTACTCCAGTAATATTAATTTACAACTTTGAAAAATAATTTTTACAGTGATACCTCAAAGAGAACGGATGTCAAATTTTTCAAAGAATAACACCTTAAATTTGGTATTGTTCTCACAAAAAGCAATCATTTTGCCTCAGATGACTTGATGGATTTAGTGCATTACTTACTTTTATAATACTTTAAAAGAAAGTCATACAGTGACAAGATGGTAATGATGTAAATGATGACAGAACTTTAATTTTTCATGAAATGTTCCTTTAAGAGAAGAGTGTAGTGAAATATATTATTATAAACAACTGCCCAAAGAGCAAACAGTGAATACAGCTCTTCCGAAACCAGTGACCTATAACATAACCCTTGTAAATGTAATTAGCCATGCATATTTGAGTTTTTAAGCGCATGTGATCACATGTATATTCTCACCCCCTCAGAAACCCTAATGCAATTGAGCAATTATCTTTACTTAAAGTAACTTTGGAGGTATACAGGGAGAAAGCACAGGCACCAGGGCATCGGAGTCAAAACCTTCAGTCAGAATTTTTCAGTCTCTCTCTCTCAGCCATAATTAATTTAAGCAGAGGGAAGAAGAGAGAAAAGAGGAGTCTCATTGTCCCCAGCTGTATTAATTAGCCATCATCGATCGGTTCAGGGTTTGTGGCCACCACAGATGCTGAAAAGGCAGGAGTGTTTATCTTATCATAGGTCAGAAACCGAGAGCAGCTGAGAGGCAGACTCACACCCATAAATCACTCGCCTGTTGTTTAACCTTTGTTGAGAAAGTCGTGTTTTTAAGAGTGCTGGACAGAAGCAGAGGGAACGGAGAAGTGCTGTCAGCCAGACTTAAAGAGCCATTTGTCACCAGTGACGGGTTCACTCATGTAACCGTGCACTTCAGAACATCGCTTGAGAGAGTTCCTCTGCAGGTGTCCGGGAAGAGCAAGCCAAGGGCTTTCAGTTGTCACGTCGCCTCTAATTAATCTGTCACTGGATTGAAGTATTTTCCAGAGTTAGGACAATTGTAAAACAGGGTGCATATTTACATGACATTCTTCTTGAAGAGATTAAAGTTGTAATGGAAGCAGTGACAGATCTTTTCTTCCTTGAAAACATATTGTGAAACATATTATCGAAAAAGGGAAAAAATTTAGGACGGGGGCTTGGTTCTATCCACTGGTTATTGATTAGATGGAGGCAGATTTAAATGTGAACTTGCAGTCGATTATAAAAAAATAAATAAAAGGGGGCAGGTTTTAAAGGATTAGTTCACTTCAAGTAGGGATGTAACGGTATGAAAATGTCTTATCACGATTATAGTGACCAAAATGATCACGGTTATCAGTATTATCACGGTATTGTTAAAATGTGCTGGAAATGTTCAAAAAGCCTTATTGTTTAAATGTTTAGAATCCACATAAGCTTGTTTTTCATCAACCGGTCAAAATTTACAGCAGGGCATGCTAATTCGGTCCGTTTTTTGATCTACACACCTTTCACTTTTTAAGACTAAAACAAAAGATGGATTCATTGTTATTCTTAATTAAAAGGCATAACAACAATAAAACAGTAAGATACAATGACAAACTAGCTTATATAAAACGTTTATGAACAAAAACGAATAAGACGATTGAGGCATGGCATAGGCCTACACCACATGCTGTAGGCTATTATATACCGACTAATAAATTACAGAACGTTTAGCAAACACTGAGGAATCAAATAAATAAAAAAGAGAGCCTCCATAGCATAACGTGAGGTAAACAGCAAAGATAACAAGCTTTTCAAAATGAAAACAAAAAGAAAAGTAAAAATAAACTTGCTGTCGGTGACAGTGCTTGCATGTTTTTGTCCCACAAGAATACCAACATGTTCACCTTGCGGTCTTTTACTTTACTTTAGCATGAAACCCATCTATCGTTTCCTCAATATTCACGTCATTTTTGCTGCACACAGCTTCGCGCTCCTGACGCGGCAAGTATAAACCAGGCTCTACACTCGAAGCGCTGTGCAGATCAAACGAGTCGCACGGTTTCATTATGCTTTCAGTTTCGTTTGCCGTTTGATGTTTCTCACATGCAACAGAAATGCAGCGCTTATAAGTTAAACAATGTGGTGGTCGCGCCAGAGCGACCGCACACAAAATTTAGTCGCACCGGCAGAAAAAATTATTGCAAAATGCGTCCATTTGGTCGCACACTGGAGCCCTGTGCAGTACAGTATTTATTTATCCTCAGTTGTTCAAATCGTGGTAATCGAATACGGTTATAGTGATAATTAAAATATGAAACGGTAATACTAACCGTGGGGTATTTTATCACGATTTATCGTCAAACCGGTAATCGTTACATCCCTAACTTCAAGTATAAAAATTTCCTGATAATTTACTCACCCCCATGTCATCAAGATGTTCATGTCTATCTTTCTTCAGTCGCAAAGAAATTAAGGATTTTGAGGAAAACTTTCCAGGATTTTTCTCCATATAGTGGACTTCAATGGTGGCCAATGGGCTGAAGGTCCAAATTGCAGTTTCAATGCAGCTTCAAAGGGCTCTACACGATCCCAGCTGAGGAATAAGGGTCTTATCTAGCAAAACGATCTGTCATTTTCTTAAAAAAATACCACAATTGCTTGTTATCCTATACACATAAGTTGCATCTGAAATCACATACTGTCTAGTAGGTACTACATTTGGTTTGAAATTTTGCAACCGTTAAAAACAATATGTTCTATCAGTATGAATATAGGTAGTATGAATGAAATTCCAAAGTACTACAGCTGCCATGTTGTCACTGTCATGTGTCCTACTGTATAGAGTAAGAGTAGGCATATTCGGACACAGCGATAGCAGGGTTTCTGCAGGTTTTATTAATGTAAATTTAAGAATTTTTAAGGCCAAGTAAATAAAAAAAAACCCTTATAGAAATAAATAAGGAATAAATTGAACAGAACATAATACATTAATATATAGATGTGCTTTATTAACAATGCTCCAAAGTTTGAAAATACAACTATACAACCATTATTTTTTTTAATTAGTTTTACAAAAACAAAAACAAAAAAGCTTCCTTTAATTCTAAGTAAAAACATGTTTTCATTCCCCACTGACAGGTGCTTGTTCTTCATATTTGTTCATTCATATTTGTATTTGAAGTTTTTTGTTTTTGTTTTTTTGCAGTGCATGCTATATTTAATGCCATGAATTTATTAATCTAATTTCAGCTCTGATTTAAGACTTTTTTTCCCGACCCGTAGAAACCCTTGGTTATACACTGGAATGAGAAATGTAATTTAAACTTGTAAATAAACAAAATTGTAGGACTATGATCTTAAAGAAATAAAAAAGGGAAAAAATAAAAAGAAATATTTTAGGTTACTGATTGCTTCTGCCATTCAAGCAAGAGGGACAAAATACAGAATCCAGAAAAATCCAGAAGTTTTTGTTCATTGTTGAGTTCATCTTCACATTCAACATTTTATGTGCATATAATAATCTGTAACGGAAATATTTGCAGTAAATAAGAAAAAAATGCAAAATAGAAGCATTTATAGAAGCATAATAGAAGCATTTACAATAGCCGTCTAATATACAAGCGTCTGAATGTACACCTATGTTGCCTTGTTCCCATGCAGCAGTGATCATTCAGACCCGTCTTTGTCTTGGCTCAGGCTCAAGTTCAGCCCAGCACTGAGGAACAATCACTTCATGGAAGTTTGGTGAGTTAAATATAGTGCCAGACACTGACCTAATTGCTATTTAACCATGCACAAGCAAGGCAGGTTAGAGAGTCAGCATTCAAAAAGAGAGAGTGTGTGTGTGTGTGTGTGAGAGACTGGAAGAAGAACAATGTCATATCCTCGTTACTGACCGCTGGCTACCATCCAGAACTAAAGCTGTCATGGGACAAAGAACGAGAGGGTAAAAAAAACAGCGTGCATGAAAGAGAGAGAGAGAAAGAGAGGGAGGCAGCGCAATGTGTCAGGAGATTCACGGTTGCCGTGGCGTTCCAGTAGGTAGCAGACGGTAACCGCGGTGACAGACGGGTGGAGCACAGCGGTCTGATGCTAAACCATGCAGAGGTCCACTCGGCTACAATGCCTTATCATACACACCACACAATGGCATACAAGTGTGTGTGAGTGTGTATGGCATAACCAACAGGGCCAAGAGAGTCTTCACACGCTACAGAGCCCAAAAGAGGCAGAAATGTCATGCTAGCGATCTTTCTTTTTCCTCTCTCACATTCATTCTCCCTCTGTCCACAATGCCCCTTTCGACACTGTCATTTCCTCGTAGAGATGCACTGCGGTATTTAGGTCATAGTGAATTTGAATGCAGTCTCGTAAAGCATATTCACTTCACAATAAGCCCACTGACTGCTTAAGAGGGTTCATATACAGGGCTCATTTTGAACTGGATAACAAAAGAAGTTTCATTAAATTACAATCAAGCCTATTAACTGTGAGAGTGTAAGTATATTCAGATGGATGTGATGACAAAGGAAATATATTTCAAGAGGCAACGGCTTTATATTTGCTGAGGCAAGGTGGATCGCTGAATGATTTGTCGAAGTTTCATGTTTTTGCAGAGGACAGCTCCATCTCCACCAATCACAGACCTGCAATAAACTACAAAGATGGATTACGGTTATACGCTGCATCCTTTGAGACCCCTAAAATCGCAGTTGTAAGATTTAATGTCTACAGTAAATAATGAGAAATTATAACAACTGAGAAAAATCGAGAAATATACTATCATTCAAAAGTTTGGGGTCAGTGTGATTTTTTATTTTTTTTTTATTAATCATTTTATTCACCAAGGACAAATTACATTGATAAAAATATATTCATTATACAACAAAAGATTTCTATTGCACAGAAATGCTGTTCTGTTAAAGCTTTCTATATATCAAAGTATCCTTAAAAAAATAGCACGGTTTCAGCAAACATATCAAGCAGCACAACCTTTTTCAACATTGACAATGATAAGAAATGTTTCTTGAGCAGCAAATATTCTTTATGTATGCTACACACCCATAACAAGCTGATTTTGAATAAATTATACAGAGAAAGCGAGCAATGTGACAATACTAGAATGCTCCCATCCCATTATAATCGCTAAAGCTGTCACTGCGAGTTTACGCTGTCTTGAGCAGCAAATCATAAAATTAAAATGATTTCTGAAGGATCGTGTGACACTGGAAGCCTGGAAAAAATGGCTGCTGAAAATTCAGCTTTGTCATCACAGGAATATATTACACATATATTAATTTATTAAACTGTAATAATATTTAACAAAATTACTGTTTTTACAGCATTTCTGATCAAATAAATATTGCCTTTGTGAGCATGAGAAGCATTTAAAACATTAAAAAAACCTTACCGACCCCAAACTTTTGAACAGAAATATATGACAAATAAAGTGTGAGAGCTGCAAAATTACATTAATGAGAATGAACTTATGTGACCTAAAATGCAAGACACAAAAATGCCATAAGTAATGTACAAAGTAAAAAAAAAATCCTTATAATCTTAATCAGTATTTTTTTTCTTGTTTTCTAGTAAATTGTATCTATAACATCATTTTAACAAAATAAATGTAATTTAACAGAAGTAAAATTATGTTAGATCATGTTTAATTTTTTTCCTGTTTTAAGCATGAACTAAATGTCACTAGATTTATGCTTAAAATAAGAAAAAATGCCAGCGAGGTAAAATAAATAAAAAGATTTATGTTTTATATGGAAAAAAAAAACAATTTATGCAGTTTTGCTTCTCAAGTAAATGTATCTTGTTTTAAAATGTTGAGATATTTTACTGGAAACAAGTGAATGAATGAACAAGAGAAAAATAAGGAAATGATTTCATGCAGTGAAAGTTACTGTAAGGTGCTCAGTAGGCAATGTTAATGCTAAATAATCACTCATTCCTTTATCTCTTCACATTGTGTCACTGGCACACATTCAAGCACTATCTATATCAGCTTTACTTCTGTAGTGGTTGGATTTCACCTCTCCACTGTTTGTTCGCGTTGTAATCCATCCTAGCAGACAGACAGGAAAGGCCACTGAACAAGACAAACACTCATTTTAAATCAATAAGTAACATGATCCGTTGTTCGAAATTCTGACAAACTCCAGAAAATTCAGTTGTTTACTAGAACAGCGCAGATGTGTGTAGAGCTTATTCAAAGCTTTTTATTATATTCAAGTTTTTTTAGTGATAAAGATGTTTAAAAGATGATAAAGAGAGAGACCGACCAGATTCAAACCTTGTCACCCATATAAGAATCTGGGCTCAATGGTGACCACTGATTGCACTTAACTTATACGCTACTTATTTTGTGTGAGGCAACTGCATGCCATATTCTTTATGTATGCTACACACCCATAACAAGCTGATTTTGAATGAATTATACAGAGAAAGCGAGCAATGTGACAATACTAGAATGCTCCCATCCCATTATAATCACTAAAGCTGTCACTGCGAGTTTACGCTGTTTCACATGACTGTAAGTTCAGGGCAAGCTCACTGACTGTCCACAAACAGACTCTTGCAAATGCTCCCATTATAACAAACACTGTCTACACTGCACGATAAATCTCTTATTTACACTGTCTACGCTTTGTTGATTTTAATGGGAGTGTTCTATTTTTGTTGTGTCTTGTTTCCAGTGTTTGCTGGATCTTACACAGTCTGTATTGTAAGCGAGCAGTGCAACATCAACCAAATTCAAAATAATTCCAAATTATGCCAAATGCATCAAGAAATGACGTTTCTTAAGCAATCAAGCACTTTGTGTGTCACCACAATAGGCCAATAGACTCATTTAAATGCCTTTGATTCATCACTGCATTCACAAGTCTGTGATTGGTTACAACGCTCAAACATTACAAATAAGTTTACAAAATGGCATTCACAGTAGCTCACCATATAAGCAGCACCTGCACTAAACACTACGCCACGGCTCCAGCATATACATGAAGAGCACTTGAACTGCATTAGTGATTCATGTAAGAGAAGCACTTATCTCCCTGAAAAAGTGTTTGAGAGCTACTGGTGAGCCGGTGTCCAGCACCGGCAGCTGAAGAAGTTTTATTACGGCCTCAGTGCTGAAGAGTTTGGAAACTCACCAAGGCCAGTAAGTCAGCAGTGAGCTCTTTTCTGTATCAAAAGGACAGATCTACTGTAAGAGTGTGTCTGTGTGTGACAGCTTGAATAGCCCTAAATCAGCCCCAAATCCTCCCTTTGTAACGCCCACTCACTGCTAATGGCACTGAAATGCAGCCAAGGTTTTGTCCGGGTCTTTCGTTAAATCACGCACATAAACACAAATGCTGACACACATATACAGGCAGCGTGCCGTGAGTACATACAAATTAGGTGAGAATGTATGACTATGAGATGAAAAAAATCATCAAATAAACATTTCAAAAGTTTAATCTAGAAAAACTTGTCAACCTCAAATACCACTCTCTTACCACTAGGGATGGGTATCGTTAAGGTTTTAACGGTATTACTACTCTTACCGATACTGCTTATCGATTCGGTACTTTAACAGTATTCTTATCGGTACTTTTTGTTATATATATATATATATATATATATGACAAATTAAGAGCTGAATTAACATTGCTTTATATTCTGAAATGTAAAATAAATATTTAATGAAATGAATATAAAACATCAATTTGTAAATGCACCAGTGTGCAGGCATTTTTAGTGTTTTATACATAAGATAAGATACAGTAAGAACATGAACAGAAAAAAACAAAGTAAAACAAACTGACAAATACAATAAAACAAATATACAAATCAAATGAAATAAACAGTGCTGTCATTTTTCCATGAAGTTCTACTAACATTACTGTTCAGGTAAGTAATAGCCTACAAAAGAAATCTAAAAGTAATCAAATGTAAATGAACACTGCATAGTTTTCAGTGTATGTATTGATAGATTAATGATTATTAAAGCTATAACGTTATTCAGATTAAGAGCAGATTTGCATTTTGATGGCGACAGACAGACAGACAGACAGACAGACAGACAGTTTACAGCATGTAGAGTATGGATGGTTAAAGACAGAAAGACAGTTTATGGCATGTAGTGGACGGATAGTTTAAGTCAGAGAGATTAAGACAGATTTAGAATGATAGAATGATAGATCGAACAATAGATAGCTAGACAACACAGACAGACAGAGAGGGACAGAAACAGTGAGGAGTATTACATGGATTCATGGATAAGGTATCACAGCAGTAACAGTTCACTCTCTCTCTCTCTCTCTGTTTCTCTGTGAGAGATGAACACAGTTTTCAGATATGCACACACTCAGGTGGGTAAAGCATTCGACAGCCATCAAACAATCAGCAGCGCAGCGCGACAGGCCGGGGCCGAATCACAGGCGGCCGAGCATGAAGGAGGAAACGGAGCTGTCACACTTCCACTGTCATTCCCGCATGCATTTTCTCTTCTCTAACACGCGCACTGTCATGCTGACCTGCCTTGTCAGCTAAACTTCCCATGATGCACCCCATCCTCCTTTTCACTCCATAATACCTTCCCGCTTGCCTTCAATATGACCTGTCAATCATCACCTTGGAAACCAGGTAGTCCGCATCGCCTCTAATCAGTGAGTGTGACTAACTGATCAACAGCTCTGTTCTGTCCAGTCCAGCTCTGCAGGAAACCACAGTCAAACCAGAGCAGTCACCTTCAGAGAGATTACAAAATGACCTTTCACACTACAAATGAGTGAGTTTTGGAGTTGTTTTTTAACTATAAGCATGAACTTTGTTCTTTTAAATGTTTGAGAGACAAGTCACCCCAAAAAGCATTTGGGCACTTAAGCCCAAATACTCATACACTAAAAATGTATTTAATTTTATAAATAAAAAAAACTGTTTAATCAAGTTGATTCAAATCAAATCAAGTGGCATCTGCAAACAAATTATGCTAATGATTTTCTTAGAACTAACTTTTAACTAACTGGTCTCAGTGTGATTTTTAGTGGTGGCATGAAGACAGTTCACACAGGTGTAGGATATCACATTAACTACAGTTAAGACGTGTTTTTTTTTGTTTGTTTTTTTATTTAAAACCTAGCAACATTGTTTAATCAAAAAAGTTAGCTTGTGCTATCTTTTGTTAAAATAAACACCACTTGGTTTGAAATTTTATCTAACAAATAACATTTATACATTTTAAGTCTGCCTAAACTCTCTAAATTCTTGTTGGGGGCCACTGTATTTAATATAATAAACCATGTATATAAACAAAAACAAACAAATACATATTATTCCATACACACTACCAAAGTTTGAGGTCAATAAGATTTTTTTAAAGATAATTGTATTCAGCAAAGAATATAGAATAAACATATTAAATTAATCAAAAGTGCTAGTAAAGATGTTAACATTTATTTTACGAAAGATTTGTGTTTTGAATAAATGTTCTTTTTAACTTTCTATTCATCAAAGAATTTTGAAAAAAATTAAAAAAAATAAAAATGTATCACAGTTTCTACAAAAAATATTAAGCAGCACAACACATCAGAATATTAGAATGATTTCTGAAGGATCATGTCACTGGAATAATACGTTTCGCAGTAACAGTAATAAATTACATTTAAATACAGGGCCGCTGCTAGTCAAATGGGTGCCCTAAGCAGCGGGAAACAGCTCTAATTCAGCTTTTCCATCAGCGCCACCTGCTGGCAGCGAGTGGATTTACAGAGACTTATATGTACGTTCAGCCTGTGTGCAGATTCTGTCTGGCAAAAAACGGACCGAATTAGCATGCCCTGCTGTCAGAATTATTTATGAAGCAGATATAATACATATAATCATTTATTAATCAGTTATCATTTTGACATATATTTTCTTTATTTAAAGGCTGAAATGTGAGGTTTACCTTTTATTAAACTTTTTCAAAGCTTTATTTGAACATTTACATTAGATATTTCAACATGCTATTAAACTGTTGTCAGTCAAGTTGTCATTTAAAATCCGAACATCATTGGTAATGTTATTTTTTAGTGATTATGCAAACAAAAAGTCATTTTATTTGTGGTCTGTTTTTATAACCACAAAAAAATATCATCTTAATACTTCTTTGTAAATTATTAATTGAAGTAACAAATCCATGGTTAATTTGCGGTTACCATGGCTACAAGAACCATGATTTTTGGTTTTATTCGTGTTAAAACCATGGCTAATTTTCATAATGGAACATGGAAACTCAGAGAATATTAAATTCGTTGCTGGTGGTGAAATTATTACCGACATTAAAACACAATATTAACGTCAACAGCCAAAAAAATTTCACAGGATTATGAATGTACCTGAAAGCATGGCTCCAGTTAGGAGTGGATAATTTTGTTTATTATTCATGCAACAATGCATATTACTGTTATAGTTTTTATTAATAACTATTGCTATTATAGCTGATAACGTTGTATAGTGCTCTTATGAATGTTTACAGCATGATTTGTGAAAAATGTAACTACTATAGGCCTACTGAATGAAATAGCATAGACTTCTTCATGACTAGTGTTTGCATATTTCATTTCATTCTGTAACCTACCTACTTGTTCTACAGATCTGTGCACTAGTGTTAAATGCTACTTATACAGCGTTGATAACGTTTCTGACAGATAATATATATATATTTTTTTGCGTTTCCCTTACTGAATGTTGTATCCATGGGCCTTTTTGATACTGTCCGTTTAAGTGCCGGCGATGCAGTGTTGCCAGACATTGCTATTAAAACAAACAAAAAATGAAAAATAAATAAAAATAAACCGAAACTATTTCAAATCGTTTGCAAATAAGATAAGATAAAGATATCGCTGACTCTAAACTGCAACTTCCTACTTTATTAACTTTCTAAAGTGTCAAATTAAGTGGAAAAGACAAATCCAAAAACGCTTATTATAATAGCTGGATCTGGCAACACGCTGCTCCGCGCCCTCACTCACAACTCTCTCAAGCCTCATTCACTCCACCAGCGTCTCGCAGCGAACGTTTTATACCATATTATACATGTCATGCAGACATTCATATGAGAAGTTTAACAGCAAATTAGTAATTCAGAGGACAAATTTAATTTTTGAACATGAAAAATTTACCGAGGTCCGGACCTCGGTGGCCTCATAGCTGGCTACAGGCCTGCTGAAAGTGATGCACGGGCTTCGTTTTCACTTTTTTTTTTTCTTCTCTTGGTGCCGGATTGCTGATGTCTTTTCTCGGGCATAGTTGTCCATCACTTATGATCATTTGCATTCAGCCGCAAACATGAGGTGCGAGTGCGGATGCGGGAATGGCGCTTGGCGCGTCCCTTTTTTTTCTTTTTTTTTTGAGCAACTGCAGTTGGTGCCCCCCCCGGGAGTTGGTGCCCTACGCAAACTGCGTACTCTGCGTGTAGGGAGCGGCGGTATTGTTTAAATGTATATATTAAAAACAGAAAACAGGTATTTTAAATTGTAATAACATTTCACAATATTACTGTTTTACTGTATTTTTTATCAAACCGTAGCAAGCATCGAAGGTTTCTTTCAAAAACATTCAAATATCTTACCGACCTCAAACTTTTGAACGGTAGTGTATAATATGAGCAAAACACATACAGTACAACTAGACCTGCTTATATACAATTTACAGCATGTAACTACAAAAATGCATTAACTAAATGGATCCATAATTTCTCATGACAAATTGCTTGTGATATTCCTCATTTGTAAGTAATTTTGGACAAAAGCGTCTGCTAAATGAATAATTGTAAATAACCATTGTTCTGTGTGAGCGGAATAAAAACTAGCATATATACAATGTAAAGGTTTTCAGAGGGAAAAGAGAGAGATAAATCAGTGTGCCAGCAGGTTTGTTTGTTTCTGTATGTATTCTGGTTTATTTAATGCACTCCTGCGCAGTGGGAGTTGCTCTGCCCCCTCTGTGCTGCTCTTGACCGCTGTGGCCTCCGGCACTGGCACTTATTTTCAGTGTTTTTGGCTAGACTAGTGTTTTTCCTCCTCTCTTTTCATCCCCCTCTCCTAATCTGCATTCTTTATTGGGCTCTGATGGGTGACCGCTGACATTTAGAGAGAAGAGGACTTCCTGTCCAACGTATGTACTCTATCATTCTGTGATTTCAAGTGGCTGTCACACTTGTTTACATGCCACCGCATATAACAAGAGGATCAAAACAAAGCCAAAAAAATAAAAATACACACTCACACATACGAGGACAGTCTGAGAATCAAACAAGCAAACCCAAAAAGCACAGGCAGGGTCAACAGGCATCAAAGCCCACTCACCGTCTGTCAAAAACGTTCTCTGTATTTTGAGGCAGTAATTTAAAGGCACAGTTGAAAATTCTATCACCAGTTAGTCACCCTCATGGTACTTTATTTGTGTTTTTTTTGTCATGCTGGTTACTGCCAAAATGTATTGTATGAAAAAGAGTAGCATGAACATTCCACCAAACATCTCCTTTTGTATTCTACAGAAGAAAGTCGTGTAGGTTTGAAACAACATAAGCCTTAGTAAATGATGACAATGAATAATGTACTGTACACGTGTTTCCCTTTGTTTTTACAAACTGAAGGACAAGTCATAGCGAATTTATGAGTAATCAACAGTGATGCCGATAATGCTTAAGTTGTCTTTAACCTATCACATTCTTTAAATATTTCAACAGCGACAGCTCTTTTTGCACAGCCTCTAAACTAACAACCTGCCCTCTTTCAAGCAGCAAGAGAGAACGAGCAGAATCAACAGAATCTGTACACACACACACACACACAGCCCAAACTCTCACACTCTGAAATGACCCAAAGGGTCAAGTTTAAGGCCCCCACTGGGACTGTCCTCATCAGTGCCTGAGTCAAAGTTAATGGCAAAACAGATCTAAAGGGTGAAGTGTGCTGTCCAGTGGTTAGGAAGCACATTCAAACACACACACAGTCTCACTAACAAAGACACCCAAGTGACAAGGAAGGTGTGAATATTTTTCTTGGCATTGTTTGCAGGATATAAGCCATTTAGGGTGGGTCTGTCTGCGCAAGGACAGAAGTGATCAACAGAGAATGAGAACAGTGCAAAAGAGAGAGAGAGAGAGAGATCTGCCCTGACCTTTATCTCTATTATTATATGCATTTAATATAATTATTATTGCAATAAATAGCTTTAGTCTTATTTTTCAATTATCTTCATAATTTAATTTTATGTTTTAATTTGACTGATTATCTAAGGACTATTTCACCTAAAAAAATATATACAAATTCAATCTTATTTTATATATGTATTTATTTATTTTTATAAAATTTTTATGATTATGAAAACTCACTAAACTTTGTATAAACAAATCAGTATTATGCGATGGATATATAGCAGCTACAAGGCTAATACAAAAAAAATCTATCAAGCACCCTTGTGCTCAGCCCTGAAAATTTGTTCGGTATTTGACTATGTAAAAACAGACAATAATAAAAAATATATATTTTTAAATAATCAAGCCCTGGTTTCTGCTGCTTTTAGACATTTTTGTTATTATCAATATTATTCAGTCTTTTTGAAAACTACATGATTACTATGTTTGCCCCATTTCTGTTTATATATTTTCCTCTGATTTGACAAAACAAAGCAAAACAAATTGACAATTTAATAAAAAAATTAGATCCTTGTTAGTTTCCTCTTCTTCTGCACTTTTCAGCTTGTAAGGGGCTGTTTACACCTGGTCACTTCATGCGTTTTGTCTGATGGGATAGCTATCCGATCGTGAAAAGACCAGGTGTAAATGCCCTCCGAAACGCATTAGAGACGGATATAAATCCGATCGCTCAAACCACTTCAGGTGGTCGTTGTTGAAACCACATATGCAAATTTTACTCCTCCCAAAATGTTAAAATAATAAACGCGTGAGAGCGTGTTATAGGCTATATGACATTAGAGTCAGATATGACTGCGCTAATGCAACACGCATCGCCGCGGACGAGTAGCTGAGTATCTCTTCAGCAAGCCGAATGAAACAAACTGCCGGGAATGAAACTGAAAGTAAGACGCAGACGGTCAACACAATCATCTTCATTAAAAGTAGTAAGACAAACTTATCTTTCCAGTGCTGCTGCTGCGCGCTCTCCTATTGTGGTCTTTGATCTTGAAATGAGCTGATAATTAATAAAATGCAGCGCTTATCTTTTGATTTCGTTGACGTGAACGGATTTAAATCCGTTTTGCGACGACACATTTAAGTGTAAATGGAAACGTATAGATATTAATATCCGATAGATATTCGATCAGCGAAAATGCATGAAATGACCAGGTGTAAACAGGCCCTAATTGTTAAAGCTGCACATTGATGACAGAAGAATTTCAGTCCTGTAAAACAAACCCAATAAAATATAATTTGCCAATTGAAACTGGGACTCTCTCCTGTACAAAAACAGCTAAATTACCAAATATTATTTATTCAATTTCAGTCTCTCCGAGCATCTGTAACTAATATAAAACAAAGTCACCTGTGGCTTGTTAGAGAAGCACAGATTCAGTGAAACGTATTATCTTTTGCCTAGGCTTTTAATTTAAAACACATGCAAACTGCAATTGATCGGCTAATGGGCTGCAAGTGTGATAGTTTAGTTGATGTCCTCTGCTAACCCTCACTAAATCCATATTTCTGCTGAAAGAGAGAGTAATAGATATAGGTTTTCAGCAGAAAGGAAAATGCCTTTTTGGCACAAGACGGAGTCAAGCTGTGAGTTGTGAAAGCAGACATAAAAGAGGAATGGCAAACTCATCTCCTGTGTGAATGCACTGTCCAATCTGCAATCCTCTCCACACTTCAGCGGCCCTCGCTATAACAGAACACCAGAAAATACATCTTTGGCCCTACACACTCGCTCTCCCTCTTTCTCTCTTTTTTTTTAATAATAATATATTGATTTTTTGGGAGGTGGAGCTATACCCCCACTTCACGTAGTTTATGAGAGCGGTTACAGAAGAATGGCTCTTGGTACAAGGTGAACTTGACTAGCCATGAGGGAAAGTTTACTGAATATTTCATTGTGTTTCTTTTTGAAATTCACTTATGTACATAGACTACGACTGGGGCACATAGAGTTCTGCCAAATTATCAACACAAAGAATTGATTTATCTCTCTAATTACCTTCTCCATGCTGATAACTAATGACATGATGATGATGATGTGTGTGTCCATGTGAAGGGAATTGGCAGTCTTCACATTGTTAAACACTTATAAAAAAGTACTACTCCTGTACTGTAGTAGAGTGATAGTATCACGTGCTAATTTATCATGGTAGTAATACTTTTTCCCATGTGTACCATGGTATTTCTATGGTACTCCAAGGTACTTTCGAGAATACCATGTTTAAAATACCATGATATTACCATGGTACTGTAACTTTTGGATTTTTTTTTTTCAGTGTGAACACACCCGTTCAAAAACATACTGTGGCAGTATCATGGTATATTAATAAATACATTTATAACGTTACAAAACATATATTTGAATAGAAGTTCTTTTGAAAATTATAGTCGAAGAATCCTGAATAAAATGTATTATGGTTTCCACAAAATATTGAGCAGCACAACTGTATTAAATATTGATAATAATAAATTATTGAGCACAAAATCAGCATATAAGATTGAAATACAGAATAAAAACTGGAGTAATGGCTGCTATAAATACAGCTTTGCCATCATAGGAGTAAATTACATTTTAAAATATATTAAAAAGGAAAACAGTTATTGTTAATTGTAATACTATTTCACAATATTTGTTTATTTGATTAATAAGTGCAGCTTTGGGGAGCATAGGAGACTTCTTTTAAAAACATTTTAAAAAATCTTACCACCCCCAATCTTTTGAATGGTAGTGTATATAAGTTAAGTACAATGACATTACCATCTGACATCATTACAGTACCATGGTAACCCCACAACAGTACTTTTTAAGGTCTGAGTGTTTCATAACTTTCTGTCCTAAAATGCTCCTTATTTATATCAAACTCACACACCACTGCATAAATCCAACTGCATTTAAAATCTCACACACATTATACAAGTGAAAACACACACACACACACACACACACACACACACAACCTTAGCACAGCAACTCACAACATAGACATCTACTAACACACAAGAACACACACAACTATAGCTAAGAGAAGAAAAAAAAAACACAATTAAAACAAATACTGGAAAAATTCTTAAATAAGGAATAATTCCTTTTTTATTGAATATCATCAGAGGGTTCCATAAAGGTTCATCCTGTTTGGAATATTCTGAGGCCTCCAATTCAAAAGCTTCAAAAATATATATGATTATCTCCCTTCTCCTCATAGATGTCGAAGGCTTGTGTCAAAAAGGATGTCATGGGTTGCTATGAGAGACCGAAAGCCAGTCCAAACCTGATTTGGACCTTCCAGAGCCACTGGGACTTCAATCTGTTTTCCACTGTGTGGATGGTAAAAATACCAGCTATCTTTGACTCTCTGGGGATGGTGCTGCTATACAACAAGCAAAAAATCTCTTTAACCATCTATTTCTTGACGCAACAGATAAAATACTATTATTTATGGGGATTTTTAGCATTTAACATAGATTTAGTTTTGATTATATGCAAAGACAATAAGAATAAGAAAACTAAAAAAAAAACACACAAATGCAGGAATTCCTTACAGTATAAGAGGGATTTTCCCTCCCACGTAGAGAATATTAAGCTATGACTGCATTCAGCTGTCTGGATGTAAACACCATCTGACTTAATAAAATATAAAACATTAGGATTCCAATATGAATATTGGTAGAATAGAAAGATAGAAAGAAATAAAATACAAAGCACACTGCCTACATTAAGGAATGGGATCCTGAAGCAATTACATAATTCATTTATTTAGAGAAATCAATGCGTAACACTTTCAGTGTTTGACTGCTATTAATTATGAATTACACTCTGAATATTCACTTACACATATAAACTTAGAAGCATCAACATTCAGGCACCTGCACAAAGACAATAACTCAGCACTTCCAGACACAAAGGTCATTCCAAAATGGAATCCAGAAACACGCTGCCTCCTAAAATACCTTTGAAAGTATCCTAAAGCATGTGGAGATGGCAATCCCAAAATGCACTTCAATGAGTTCAGTGACAAAATTCAGATGGTGAAAGGAGAGAAATGTTCATAATTTAATACCAAAAAGTTTTGCTTATAAATATACTTCATTCAATACCAGAAAGTACCAATAAAATGATTAAATATAAGTAAAAACATACTACTTCACCCAACATTAGTACCTGCTGTGTATATTTTATGCTTATGAGAGTATCAAGTCATTAGCTTAGCAACATGATACAATCAACCTTTATAGAGTGCTGTGGAGATATTTTTGTAGGCCAACCTAGAAGTTAGCAGTACCCTGGTAATAAAAAAGCTAATAAGATGTTTCCTTTCCATTGCAGAAAATAAGCTCTGTGATCAACAAAAGTTTATGATTCTTACACATTTTGTTCCTCAAGATAATCTTCACAAATTAACACAACTTTAAGGAATTCTGAATCCTAAATACAATCGTCAGAAGTAAAGAGCTAAATGGGCTATGAGCTACACCATGGTCGCATGGCTTCAATGTCACCACCCCTTCAACAACGCTTTCGATTTTTATTGAAAAGAAAAAAGTGTTCCATGATAAGGATCCACTGTGCAATTTGTGTGGTACTGTGGATGAATCTGAGTGCATTATTACATTGCATTACTTTTAAACATCATAGCATCTTTCCCTCGAGTCCCAGAGGGCCACAGGGGTTCAGACGGTTGATCTTCCCAGCAGACGCCCAGTAGAGGTTGAAAATAAGTCGAGCGCAGGGTCAGAAAGGATGCAGCTCTGGAAAAATCAGGCTGGATATTTAGGGAGTAATGCATGCGAGTGCTCCGATCAAAGTGACTGAATTAGGCCAGGTATCTGGTCGCCTGTCACTGGACTACCCATACACACCCCCACCGGATATACACTCTCAACAACCCCTTAATGACTGCCCATCTCATTCCTGTCCTGCTCCATAACACACAGACTTCTTGACCACTCTGTACCCACAGCACACACACCTGCCAAATCTGATAATTCACATATTTTAGTCTGTCTCTGGCCAGCACTGGGTTCAGTGACTGTGTGTGAGGGACAGAAGGAAAATGGAAAAAAAAGAGAGACAGAGATATAGAAAACAAGAAAGCAAAAATTGGCAGTCCCAAAGAAGTGTGAGAGCACCTTACCCTGGTCTGTTTGAGGACATGCGGTGCAGCAGAATTGGATTAGTTGCTTTTAGTGTAAGTGCTGTGTTTGGGCGGACATGTAGCAAATAAAAACACATTTTTAATCTCTTATGAGGATTTTAAATTCTTATCCAGCCACATAGAAGCCATTTACTGAATTCACCTGTACACAAACCACACCCAACAGTCCAGAAAAGAGAATAGCCGGACGGAATGAGGTTGAGGAAGGCCGACAGCTGTACGTCTCCAATCCGGCTCTTAAAATCAAATGAATCTACTCATTTAAGCACAAACTGGGATGTAGTTAAATTAGGGTCAGTGAGGATGGTAAAGTTTGGCGTAGGTTAAAAGCACACGTTCCCACAGAGGCTTCTGGGAATCAATGGAGGGTCTGATCTTTGTGTTCGGGGACTGGATGCTCAAGGTTTGATGCTTTTGGTGTGGTTGTGTGTGTGCGTGTGCGTGTGCGTGTGCGTGTGTGAGTGTGAGTGAGTGTGTGTGTGTGTGTGTGTGTGTGGGAATGGATGTGTGGGTGTATAGGGAGAATGGGGAAATTACGTCAGAAAAAAGGGGCTGCAAAATGCATTTGAAGTGTGACAACCAATCAGTCGCTAAAAGTGTTTAGGAAGAAGAACCCATGATGAAGAATATGAATGTTTTAAAAGGAAATAAAAATAATTTTGGCCATATGAAGGTAATTAATTTACCTTGAAGTTAATATTACAATAATAAATGACCCCATTTACTTGTGGATATCAGCCTTTTTTAAGTGCTGCCAAAAGATAAAAGTAATTTAACGGTAATTTAAAGGACTTCTGTAATAAAGGTACAGCAATTATAAATAACAATAGATATGAAAAAGAAATGTTACAGTTGGGATATGTTAAGATGCTTTTAAGGATGCGACAAGCTAACTACACTGAAGTTACTTAAAGGGGAAATGACGTAACGTCTCCGTTCCCTCCTTCAGGGAACGAGGGTTACACAAGTAACCTAGACGTTTTATAATTAAAAAATTAACCCTCTAATAATTTAATTTATAATTTAATCAGAGCAATGTTTTGAATCAGGGTCTCGATTAGGGTGACAGAATAAAACTTCAACTGGTAAATTTACACTAAATACAACAAAAACAGACACATTTACATATGAGTCGAAAACAATACATGGTAAAGAGATTTGAATTTTGTGAAAACGTTTTTTTAATGAATTGTCTAAATGACCCAATTCACTGAAGTGAATCACTTTCTAATGCAACATATTAGATAGACATCTGCCTCAGTGTTTATTAATATATGCATTTAATATAGTTATTATTGCAACAAATAGCTTAATTAGTCTTATTTTTCAATTATCTTCATAATTTATCCCTTTTTGTTAAGAATGCTGATCATTTAAGGAAAAGTTATTTACATTCATTTATTTTATCCAAAGCGACTTACAGTGCATTCAGGCTATACATTTTTGTGTGTTCCCTGGGAATTGAACCCACAACCTTTTGCGCTGCTAACGCAATGCTCTACCACTGAGCCACAGGAACACTCGTATTTATCGAATTTATTATAATTTTTTATTTCTGCATTCCTATTATATTAATTTATCTTTTTATGACTTTGTAGAAAACCCACCAAAGTTTGCATAAATCAAATGTGTTTCCAGTGTGTTTACTTAACCATGCTGACTTCAAAAGCGCAAAGGAGTGGCTTGTGCAATTGTGCATTATGTAGTGTATCTTACCATACAGACGTGTGTGTGGGTGTGTGATTGTGTAAGTGTGTTTTGCGGGTTGATTTACGCTGATGTATATGGAGCAAGAGAGGAACACAGAATGCTCGTTTTCTCATAATGCCCCTAAAGGGACAACATTTGCCCATATTCCTCTCTGGGAACACAAAGCCCTCGCAGTGGGTAAATGGGTATCGATTAAACTTGGAGTTACTTTGAGGCCAGCACTTTTAATGAAAAAAGGGGAAAAAAAAGATCTTGATCCCTGGCCTGTCATCGGCAGCACAAGCCAAACCGCAAACACAGTGAGAACATTACTCCAAACCACAACGCTGTTCATCTGCTCCCAAACAGACCACACAGCACTAATAACCATTTGCTGAACAGTTTGGATTTTTAGCTGAATGAATTCACCACAATTGAGTGTTTTGCAACAATAGCAATAGCGCTGCACCTATCTGCACATTTTACGAAGCTAAACATATTATGAGCTGGATTACGCAAGAGGAGATTAAATTAGAAACAACCTAGTTTAGAGCAACCTTATAAAGATAAAGGAAAAGTAATAAATTATTTGAAAATGAGGCAACATGCCCACAAGCACATGAAACAGATGTTACAAGCACACTAAACAAGAATGTCTTGCTAAATTATCTATAAAGCACGCACATTGCATGTACAAACAGGTGGCCATTGTTGTTTGACTTCAACTGTTTAAACATGCATTTCAAAGCAATTGAACTCCATGTGGTAAACAATAATGGATAGATAAATTATAGATAGACACTTAATGATAATGTGTACAATTTAAAAAAATTTAAAAAAGCAGAAGGAGAACATTTGTAGAAGGAAAGGAGAGAGAGAGGAGGGTGTCCGACTCAATCACATTAGATATGCGGCCTTTTCTACCACAGCTGAGGCATTTTTAACTACACAAACACATTAGGCTGTAGCTGTACACTCACCCCTGAGGCCAAACAAATTACATTTCATCAAGCCGCAGATCAACGTGAAGAGATATTTCAACACATCAGAACACCAGCAGCAGCAGAAGCCATTCTCACCACTCTGCTTCTGCACATGTATGGTTACACCATTTACATGTTCCCATGTCTGGTTTGTGGTGGTTTGCTATTCATAGAGCCAGTGGAGCAGAGCTTGTCAAACCTTTTAGCACAAAGGACCACTTTCTCACCCTAAAGTGTTCAGAGATGAAACAGTTTCAGCAATAATGTATAAACTTTTCAAGACAGACCTACCATGATGCTAGATGTAGAAGCTACATCTACCAGAACCGAAACAAACTTGTGAACACTGTTTCAAACTACACAAGCTCAGTTTTGTAAATGTCTCCCAGTTTATCTTTGAGATGACCTATACGTAGATACTAAGCTTACCTGAATAATAAAAAAAAAAATTAGTTTATGCTTCAAATAACATATTGTAATATTATGATTCATCTCAAAACTGGTTGGTTTATTCAAAGGTGAAAAACTTTTTATTAAAGAATTTTTATACCGAAAAAACAAATGAGAAATGTACATACAGAACCAAGGCGACTGTACAAGCTGTTAGATCCTGCCGACTACACCAAAAAATGTTATAGCGTAGTCGGCATGATCTAATAAAGTGGTCATATTGCTTTCCATGGTTTTGCAGTGAGAATTTTTATTCAAAATTCAGGAATTTTTCATAGATCCCCTGACTATTTGGCAAGGACACCTTGAGAAATGTTCCAATATTGAGTCGAAAGGAAACTATGGGAAAAAAAAAAAGGTGAATTGGATCATGACGTGCTTTGAACCTGCATTTCCTATACAACCACCACAGCTCAATGTGTCTGGACAATATACACTAACCACTAGGCCACAGCTCAACTAGAGTTATAAATTCAAATTGCGTGTCTCTTTTTAAATGTACTAATATTAAATATAAAACAACTGTATATTTTATTAACTGAAATAATCTTGGCATACCAAATCTAAATTTTGTTTTTACACTGCATTTTTCACAGTGTATGCTATGACTTCACACTAAATAATAGTAATGCTTGTCTGTACTATTATAAAGCCACTGCGAATAACCCATTCACTACCCACAAAAACCTTGTGTTTACACTAAGTCCACGGCTGGATGATGCAACAGACGAAAGCATTGTACAAAGAATTATTGCACAACACAATTGTTTCGCAGAATTCAGCATTATACAACTGACGGACACATAAATGCCAAACCCGAGGCCAGTGTGAAAAATGCTGCTCAGATAAACACAACAAAATTAAAAGGAACTGAAATAAATTAGGTACAATAGGATGTTTACGCCGAAATTTAGACATTTACAACTCTTTTAAATGTCACGATGAATGGATTTTGAGGATGTGCATCCACTTCACCTCACTCTCCGCATTGGCCTGGATTCGTCCACTCTTATGCAAATTGTCAGCTTATCTCTCCTCGTGTCACACACACACACTGGGTCTATGGCTTAGACTCACTACCGAAGGGGTCAATTGACCTTGTTAACTGCCTAAAAACACATTAGTGTTATTTCCAGCACAGCTCTCTAGCTATCAGTACTCTCCATGTTCAGTGTCGCTTCCACCTGCTGCTTCCAAACCATTAAGGACAAAAACGCACTGACCCTGAGATGAATAAATGTAGCCCATAGCTAATGTGTGCCAGCGGCAGTGCAAATGTGTGAGCGGTGGAGGACGTGCACGGGCTAATCAATAATCAATAGTGCGGTTTTGACTGTGTAGCCATTGGTTCCCTTGTGCATTACATGACGTTTACTGGCTTGATGATCTGCATTTTGTCATTAGTGATTAGTAAACAGCCGCTAGGCCCATGCAGTTAAATGGGTCTAATGCTATCTGCATTTACTAGTAATGACAGCAGGGTGCAGACAAATTGCCAAACAGTCACCAAACATCTACCTGGTCTTTTGAGGTCTCCTGATAAGGTTTTTACAATTTCAACCTGTTAAATGGTTATATTTGCCAACAAGAAACTATATAACAGATGAAATAATAAAGTGCATCTGGCGTAGCCATCTCCCTAGACTGAGGTCCAATTTTCTGCAGTGCATATTTTAGGAAAAAAAGTATAATAATTTGTACAAATCATATGACAAACATTATGACATTTCTTTTTTATTTATTTTTTTGCAATATTAATAAGATTTAAAAAAAAAATGAATTTCAGCAAGGATGCATTAAATTGATCAAAAGAGACACTTCAGATTTTTTTTTATTCCAAATAAATGCTGTTTTTTTTTTACTTTCCATTTATCAAGTAACCCACAAAAATATTACGCAGCTAAACTGTTTTCATCATTTATAATAATGAGAAATATTTCCTACACACCAAATCAGCAGAGTAAAATGATTTCTGAAGGATCATGTGACACTGAAGACTAGAAAATTGGCAAAAAATTCAGAGTAGCCATCACAGGAATGAAATATATTTTAAAATATATTAAAAAAGAAAACTTTATTTGCAATAAAAACTGTAATAATATTTCATAATATTATAGTTTTACTGTATTTTTGATCAAATAAATGCACCCTTGGTCATCATATGAGACTACATGGTATATATAAATGTTCATTTGAACAGACAGGATTTATTATAATATTTAAATTAATTTTAATTAAGTTTAAATTAGATATATTTATATAAAATAGTCACAAATATAATATTTTTAATTTATAACTAAATTAAACTTGAACAGTGGTGTAAGTGTATGTGTATCTATATATAGTTAATCGTTTAATAAGTGTGCTGTAAACCATGAATTTATAAGTTATAAGTTATAGTTTCAAGAAAATTCAATTTTGGTTTTTTTACATTTGTCCAAATATTCACTAGCCAGCCCCTCTGGTACTAAAATATGTTTCATACTTATCAGTAGAGACAGCGAACTTAAAAATAGCTGTGACATGGGAGGCCAGGGACTATTGTTTAACCATGAGCTGCTGCGGCGGTGGCTACTCATCTCATATTTTCGAATTAGTTTGGCAGTTAGCGGTAAGGCTAATGTCTTATGTTTCCTGATGAGGAGGGCTGCCACCACTGAGGCTAATGTTTAATGCCTCCTGATGACAGGGGCTGCTAACACTGGCTAATTTCATGCATGAAGACCCATCCGCATTTCATCCGCTCTACTGATGCTAATTACAGCCCAAAACTGCTTGATTCCTGCCATCATCCAAAGTTATTCTGCTACCAACTTTTAACCAACGAAACCATCAAAATCATGCGGCATGGGCTAAACAAGGAAGTGTGTTTGTGAGTTTGCATACATGTGATACTACAATTTGGACTATATTTCCATGACTGTGTGATGCTAAGCTAGTTTCTTTGTGTGAGACAGGAACAGGAAGCAGTATAAGCCAAGCCCACAATCTGTATCTATACACTATACACAGCATTGACGTGGTACCTCTTCTCAGCATTGGCCTATTGAACAAAAAATGAGAGCGCACCTGTTCAATCAGTCTGATTCTCCTCCACATTTCTCTCAGAAAAGCACAAAGGTACTGCCATGACAATGAGGCTTCAAAAAGACACTAATTAAAAGCCCTGCCACTTTTAGACGTGTGGATAAACACTTGATAACGGGCAAACAGAAAATGTAGTCTTTATGACACCAGGTTAATTTATATGATTACTCAGAAAGCGGTATTTTTATCTGACCGATAAAAATCTCAAAGACAAGTACGTCTTTCCCAATTAGCTTGTATTTGGAAAATATTTGAAAATCAATGAATAAAATAAGAAATGTCACGTAACACTGAAGTCTGGTATAATGGCTGCTGAATATACTATATGCATATATATTTTATGAAACACACACACACATACAGTATACTGTATATACTGTACAGTGGAAAGACAACATGAAGCCAGAATATGTTGTTCATTTTTGTCCTTTTTGTTCCTGTGTTGACTAATAAAATTAATCATTTTTGGACTGTGTTGAATTTCTTGCAATTCAGTGTCATTCATGTTACAATTCTTATTCAACTTCCTGTGATGCAAGGCCAATTCAATTTAAATTCCAACTTGTTAACTGAAATAGCAAATTCTTAAATTTAGAAACATACTGTAGAATGAGAACAGTGACTTAATGACACATACACACTGAGAGAGAGAAAAAGAGAAAGAGAAAGAGAAAGAGAGCGATTTTCCACTAAAATGGTTACCTCCAGGTTTATGCTTTAGAAAAACAACACTCATCTGAAATCATACAGTATCTGCAAGACCTTGTCTAAGAAGAGAAAATACTCGCAAGCGTACAGAGACTAGCTCTTTCTCTTTTTCCCTTTGAGACTAAAGGAGGCATTTGTAACACTAATTGGTTCTAATATTATGAATAAAAGAGTAATATCCTTTACCTGCTCTTACTTCTCCTCCATTAAACTCATTCAACAACACTTAATACAAAACAGAAAAGGAAGGCCATATTTAAACACACACACACCTTATCAAACAGCTTTTTTCTTGTGTTAACATCTGTCTCCGCTGATCCGATCACAAGTGGTCAGCTGAGACAAATTACTGTTTACACCTGATCTCAAAGTGCAGTCTCCAGTGACTACTTGTGATTGGATTTCATTAAGGGGTGGGTCTCTGATTTCCTGATACACAGGTGTTGTCCAGGATGCATCAGAAAAACAGTGTGTCATGTGTGTCCCTGACTACCTCCAATTATAGTTTGAGTGATGGGATCATAATATGATTCTAAGACACACCAAAGCCCATTTACATCCTGTGTTTAACACTATTGGATTGCACTGGATGTCTCAGACTACCTGGGTGGTGTGCATTTGGGAGAAAAAAAAATAGAAGTCTGATCGACATGCATTACAGAACGTTTTTTTCAAAACTGATGTAAAGTATGAATAAGCAGGCTTGTTTGTAATCATCACCTAGTTGGTAAGTTGCATAAACATGCACACTACCATTCAAAAGTCTGGGGTCAGTAAAAATATAACGTAACAAAAGATTTTGATTTCAAATAAATGCTTTTAAACTGTCCATTAATCAAATAATTCTAAAAATCCTGGAATTTTTTTTATAATATATAATATATATTATACAATAAGAATGAACTTATATGAATCATCATATTAGAATGATTTCTGAAGGTTCATGTGACACTGAAGATTCTTTTTTTTCCATCATAGGAATAAATTACATTAAGCATATTAAAATAGAATACAGCAATTCTTAATTGTAATGATATTTCACAATATTACAGTTTTTACTGTATTTTTTTATTAAATAAATGCAGCCATGGTGAGCCTTCTTTAAAAAAAATAATAATAAAATAAATAAATCCCACCAACCCTTAACTTCTGAACATAGTATTTTAAATAAGTTCAAATAAAAATGTACATACTCTATTACAAACATGAGTATAAAATAGAAAACCATACAAATGGAGTGCAATATTAGGCATGCAGGCGGCATATGGTTTGTGGGCTAGATTTAAGGATAAAAACACTTGAGTTGCTGTACAAATCTGTCTCCATTGGAGTGGTGGTTTAAGACCCCTGTAATATATGAATTATTTGACTAGTGGGCTACTTCTGAAAGCAGCATGTCCACAGCTCCAGTTTTAACAAATCCTGCTCAGTTTTGCCAGCTCTAAAGCCTGAGACAAATCTACTGGAGAGCTTGAAAATGTGTGCCCAAGCCTGAGTCATGAACAAACTCTCAAGCATAATTCCTAAAATTACTGTTTCTGTATTATCCTGCTTATCCTGTTTTAAGCCGAAAGGGTCTTACTCACAGACCTGTTCAAGCCCATCTGCACACAAACAGACCAAAATGAACGTAACTTTCTCATTTGGAAATACATACTATATGTGCTCTGGTTTGCCAGATATGAATACAATAAAAAAATATTTCACTCCAAAATTTTAATTCTGTTATCATTTACTTCCCTTCATGCAATTCTACTTAGCAATATTTTCTTTCTTCTGTGAAACATAAAATGAGATGCTTAACAGAATTCTGATGGTGAATGAACGTGGATGGAAACGGACACTGTTGAGATTCAACACTGATGCCATATGACTTGTACTCATACTCATACTAAAAAAAAAAACAAAAAAAAGTATATATATATATATATATATATATATACATTCATGTCACAATCTGTGATGGCCTCTCCGTCATCGGTGGGCTCGGGCTTTAGCTCCGCACAGCGGGGAGATGGTGGGCTGGGCTCTGGGTCCGGAGTGGATCTGGCTAGATCATCCTCGGGAGTGACGGTGAGAGGTGACACGTTTCTTGCCAGAATCCACTCCACAAACGCGCCGAAATCCTCTCGAGGACCATCTTCGGAGGACGGCGCTCTGCCCCCGATGTTTAGACTGGCGTCGTAGAACGCACAGAGCGCGTCGTCCGGGTAGCTGGTGGTGCTTGCTAGCAGCTGGAACAGTCTAGTATGGTCCTCAAGAGCTTTGTCCCCCTGCTCAAGC
>NW_015631049.1:2699938-2717460 GCF_001515625.1 Sinocyclocheilus rhinocerous | reverse complement strand
AGACTGCACAGACTGGGACTTAAATACAGGGGATGATTGGGGAAACACAGGTGCATGGGATGACTAATCAAACTAATTAACAAAACGAGGACAGGAACATGACCAAATAAGGGAACAGAAACAGGGGCAAAACATGACACACACGGTCCATGATCCTGACAATTCAAGCCTAAATTTAAGATTTATGCATTTGAATTACATATAAAATTCCTATTCATTACATAGTTTTAACAAAGCAATAAACTTAATGTGATGCATATTTGTCAGTCATACATCAATGAAACAGGTAAGATTTATGTAATAGTGCTAACAACAAATCAGGTTCAGCACCAATCAATCCAATTGTTTCAGTCACATATATTTTAACTAATTGAACATTGTTTTTTTTCCACAGCTAGCCACATTGTAAACATGTTTATACTTTTTAACTGAATAAATGTCTTTTTCACAATTACACACACACACACACACACACATATACTGTATATATATATATAAAGAGAGAGAGACAGAGAGAGAATAAATGCATTGTGTAAATATGATTATTTAAATAATGATTTAATAATAAATAAATAATTATAAGTTAATAATAAACTATGCCTTTCTGAGTGCAGAAATCTTACCTGTCTCTTACCAGTTTCATTTATGTATGACTGACAAATATTCATCACACGTTTAAGTTAAAATTTTGTAATCCAAACTGATGGAAATTTCATATGCAAATTAAAAATAAAAATATAAAAAATATACAAATATAAAAATCATTATTTAGCTCTAAAAATGTCTTTTGAATGTCTGTATATTGAAATGCAGCATCAAATATTAAACATTATTGTTTCTTGCATGTCTCAAGTCTGGCTTGATGCTGTTATCAGCTTTCATTTGGCTTCAGAAGACTTAAAGCACATGAGACTATTTTCATGGTACTGAATTATTAGTTACGATGTTTTAAGATCATAAAATGTTCTCTAAAACTTTGATAAGCTCAATCAGTTCATCTTTCTAACATCTATATTTTGGCCAAACCAAGTGTGAGGCTAAAGGATTTGGGGCAGTTTTCTTTGTGTAATCTATTAAAAGTTTCCTCAGGGTATTCACATCTGAAATCAGTCACGTATGAAACCAAAGTCTCAGGGGCAGCAAAGAAATTAGCCACTGTTTACTTGCATTCATCCAAGAAAAGACACTTTATGAGGAAATTAGCGGAGTGAGGCGATGCGTTTCAGAAATTTGCAGCTCAAGTGTTCTGCGTATATGTGTCTGTGAGCTGTTAGGAAGTGAGTGCTGGAGGGAGGCCCAGAGGTATTTCTTTCTCTGTCCTTAATAAAGAGTTGGATAAAAAAAAGACACACCTGTGTTCACATGTAGCCCCTAAGCAAGCACACACATATACACAAATAAGACAAAGAGGCCCCTCAGCAGCTTCAATTCTGAAGACACATCTGCGGCCACACTCCTGCAGGGAATTTCACACTTCTGCACATCCATGGCCTAAGAATAAAACAACATGCCCCCACCCCCCCAAGGAAAAAAATGCTAATTATATTACCACAATATCCTACAATTATATGCACTAAAAATCAATACGTTTACATGGACAACAATAATCCGATTTTAATCCGATTAAGACAATACTCTGATTAAGAATCTACTATGTAAACAAAGATTTTTGATTACCTTAATCCGGCTAAAGTCATATTCGAAGTAAACAGAAATCGAATTAAGACATGTGGAGTATTCCTATTTTAGTCGCATTACTGAAGTGCAGTATAGACATGTAAACACCTTAATCACATTATTACCGTCGTGTTGGACTTTTCGCCGCATTTGGCGACAGGATACACACACGGCAGTGGTCAACAGTCAACACAGCCACCGTCTGTATGCACGTACAAATAATTAACAGCACTTGAAGCTTTCATAAAATTAAAAATGAAACACCCAAAACACGGCATCATCACCAAGACGAACTATATGTTTACATGTGAAATTCCGGAGGGGACGTCGGATGGTATCACGTGGGACGTAATGACGTGTGCCATTAATCGAACTATGTACTATAACATGTAAAACGGGAACATGAAAGGAATATTCTAAAAGCAACTCATGTAAACACCATAATCATAATATTGGCTTATTTAGAATAAGGTAAATAATTAGATTACTGATGTCCATGTAAACGTAGTCAGTGACAACTATTTTTCATCAATTACTTAAACCACTCTGTTCTTGCATGAACAGTCATCAAATGTTCTTTAGAACATTTTAATTAACGCATTTACCTATGATCAAAGGTGCATGATTTCTACATTTATTCTGTTAAAGCTGCCAGATGAACTCATCCATTTTATTTTTTGTCAACAAAGATGTACGATGACAGGTTATTTTTATGGTTTAAATAGTAGAGTCATAAATTCAATATTCATTATGTTCAAAATAAATTATAGTTTACATGTGAAATTCCGGAGGGGACGTCGAATGGCGTCACGTGGGACGTAATGACGTGTGCCATTAATCGAACTATGTACTATAACATGTAAAACGGGAACATGAAAGGAATATTCTAAAAGCAACTCATGTAAACACCATAATCATAATATTGGCTTATTTAGAATAAGGTAAATAATTAGATTACTGATGTCCATGTAAATGTAGTCAATGAAACAGGCTGCATACAGTATGTATACTATGCACGTTACGTCTCTGATTGTCGGAAATGACATACTTTTAAGTGTGTCCTAGCATCAGCATTTAGCTAAATGCGCTACCTTTAAACTCTTTATAGATTTAAAAAGTAATTTATTTGATTATAGAATTTACACCTCAGGTGAAATGCAGGTAAAAAAAATGTTCTCTCATTCGCAAAGACAAAATTTCAAATCACGTACACTTCAATTCAAAAGTTTGGGGTTTTTAAAAGAAGTATCTTATGCTCACCAAGGCTAGGGTTGGGCCGATAGACGATGCCATCATCCATCGCCGATGGCTGACAGACATCACGATGCTGAGCCGGCATCGTGATTCCCCCCCTCCCATACCCCCCGCAATCAGGTGAAGTTTTTCTCTGACGTTTTTCTGCAGAAATGGCAATAAACGTTCAAACCAAGAAACTTCAAAAGAGCGTAACTAATTCCCCTTGCTATTCGAGTGGCTTTAGACTTGTGTCTCAAAGCATTTGGTTAGTGTTCATTAAGATAGTAGCTGTAAACTTCTGCGGGGTCATGGGTTACCCATTCCACAGCATTACACTTCAGTGGAGTACTCTGGTATACAAGCCATTACCTCTCTCAGACACTCACACAGAGATGGAGGCAGGAATCACTAACCACTCGCCTGTCCTATTGCCCCTGTCCTATTAACCTCGTTCCTCTCTCTCGCTCTCCCCCTCGGACTGTAGCCTTCAGTGTATAAATACATTGAGTTTTTATACATGTGATGCATTAGTCTTGTGGTATGTGGCCTAGACTGACCAGCTCACTGCCCTACAGTTTACCACAGTTGCTTAAGCACTTATATGTGAAAGGAAGAAATAAGCAAGCAAGAAAGAGAAAGGAAGAAAGAAAGAAAGAAAGAAAGAAAGAAAGAAAACCGTGGATCTATCTATCCATCTATTTTATTATAGTTACTTTTTCAAATTTGTTTTATGTTTGTTGTTGGTGAGGTTTGAGGGATTGCTGAACTTGATTTATACAGAAAAAAATGCTTTGAGAAAGAAAGAAAAAGAAAGAAAGAAAGATTCAGAATAACAATGGACAAAAACCTAGGATTAGCAACAGACGTTTGACTTTGAGCTCCAAAAATTACATAACCACTGTAACGAATCAGCTCATAGGAAATATGAATAATTAATCATAACCCCCCCCCCCCTTTTTTCTTTCTTGAAACCCCCAACAACAACAATCTTGAAAAAAAACCTAGACATATGTGGGGAAAAATATAATATTATTATATAATATAAAAAATAAGATTTCTAGACCTGGAAAACTCCATGGGCATATTGAATAATGAAAACATATTTTTCTAGTTATGTCAAGCTCTAAAATATTTTATGGGGTAGAAATAAGTAAAAAAATATATATATATTTTTTTTTTAATCCTTATC
The DNA here is from genome assembly GCF_001515625.1 of Sinocyclocheilus rhinocerous. NCBI lineage: Eukaryota > Metazoa > Chordata > Actinopteri > Cypriniformes > Cyprinidae > Sinocyclocheilus > Sinocyclocheilus rhinocerous. Next base: position 2,713,358 of record NW_015631049.1, on the reverse strand, counting down.
CTTAATCCTTATCCAGTAAATCACAAAGAATTGGAGTCATGGGGTTATCAAACATTGTTGTGAAAAAATCACTGCCATAAAATTATCTTAAAAAGTAGTCCATATGGCTTGTGTGCTATTTTCCAAGTAGGGCTGTCAGTTTAATGTGTGTTTAATTTATTGACAGCCCTAATTCTAAGTCTTCTAAAACTTGACAATCTTATTATGGTGCTTTTTTGTTGTATCTGGAGCTTAAAAGTGTCCGCCATTCACTTTCTTTGAAAACAGCACCTCAGAAATTCTGCTAAACTTCTTCACTGCTTTAAGTGATTGAGAAAGTATTTGTGTTTTCATTATCACATTTACTCACATTATCATATTTAGGTCAAAACCCAGCATGTGAGTGTCTACCATTCTGTGCTCGACTCTCTCTCTCTATCTCTGCTCTCAATGACCCATACACTTCTCTAATTTTATTTCCCTGTATTTTCATTAGCTATGGCTGCGCAACCGGGGGAAATATATTCTGCCTGCTTGTGTGTGGCAGTAAATCAATACAGTGAGCGTTAGTCTTCTCTCCTCCTTATGTAAGACTGTCATCCCTTACTTCCCTCTCACTCTTTAGCTGTTTAAATTTCTTCATGTTCTAACAGTTAGACTGATAACGCCTGACCTGAAGGTCACCTGCCGCAAACATCCAAAGTTATTTCAGCATTCTGAAGAAACACAGTCAACAACACAAGATGGGAAGTGTGTCATGACGGATGACACAAAGGATCTAATGGATTAACTAACTCTGTATTGTAGATCTGTAATGTTTAATAAGTCATTATGAAAAGATGAGGGACAGATGAGAGTTTTACATGCAATGAACCATTTCTATAAATAAAGTACAAATTTATTCCTGTGATGTCAAAGCTGAATTTTCAGCACCTGTTACTTCAGTGTCACATGATCCTTCAGAATTAATTCTGATTTGGTGCTTAATTATTATCAATTACTATTGGTGCTTAATTATAAAAAAGTATTCCTATCATTATCAATTTTGAAAACATTTTAAATATTTTTATATTTTATAATATTTTAGCTAATATTTTTGTGGAAACGGTGATACAATTTTTCAAGATTCTTTGATGAATAGAAAGTTCAAAAGAACAGCAATGATTTAAAACAGAAATCATTTGTAACATTATAAATGTCTTTAATGTATCCTTGCTGAATAGAAGTATTAATTTCATTTATTTTCATCTTTTTAAATCTTTTTTACACCAAACATTCATATGGTACATCAGTTATAGAAATTATAAAAAATTATAGAAATTTGGGACATGTCTATCTAGTTTAAATTCTAGTTTAAAATCTGATTAAAATCCTGATGAGTGTGATTTTATTATTTTTTAGCAATAAACATTTAACACAAAAAAAGACAAGATAAAAACTAAAACAAGACAAAATTAAACAAATCAAGTAACAGGTTTGCACACAAAAACTGTGTAAAATAAAATTAATTAATTATTAAAATAGTATTTTACAACATTCGATTCAAAGACTCAAATTCCTTTCCTGAGAGATTTGACATGCTTAAAACTAGGTACTTTTGATATAAAAAAGCATAATATAACAGCATAATATATTATCTAACATATCTAGTTCTCACAACATCAACTCATGGGATCTGTGTCTCTTATGAAATCACGGGACACCTAAGAGTACTGTATTCATGGAATGTGCCGCTGAACAGTGGAACTGAAGGGAAGGAGTTTCGCCCCTCTGTTTACGCAATGGCAAAAACACGACTTCTCTCTTTGCTTCTCACTAGGTGCTGTGTTTGTGCGACAGCCGAACGTGTGATCAGAATAAACTAATAAACCATCTCTTTCTCCCTCCATCTCTCCTGTCAGCGTGTGACTCACAGCAACTACTGAATCAGAGAAGCATTTAAGTGCAGGAACCAATTTTCCCCACCGTATAAAATCCACATGAGTACGAGAGCCGAGCAATTACCGGTGACGATGACAGCTTTAGGGTGACACTCGGGTCGTAAATTTCTCACTCCGCATGCCGTTGGGAGATTTCTACATGCTTTGGATATCAGGACAGACTCCCATAAATCGCAGAAACGTCTATTAGAATTCCCATTCCGGCGTTCCTCTCTCCTAACACATCTCCTCGCGCTGCCTGGGGAACTAACCTAGAGCGGTGCTAACGGTGCCGCCGTCATCAGGGTGACTGCTATGGGAAGACGAGAGGGACTGCGAGGAGCTAATTTGCACAGGAGGAGGACAGCGGGGCTGAGGAGGCTGCCGACGATATGCAGAGGATTCGCTGAATGGTTGAGAAAGGAGAGGAGATGTCGGAGACACAGCGATTGCGCTGGAAATGCACGGAGGAGGACTCGCGAGGCCTAATCAATCAAGGAGTGTGTGTGGTGATTAAAAAGCACGCAGGTGGAATTTGTTACACTGAAGAGTTTTCTCTCCTCAAAGGAAGAAAAAGAGCCAGTGAGTGGCAGAAACTGAAATAGGAGCCCAGATTAAGAAGCCTTGGAGCTAATCATTTCTCCCACAATGCTCTTCAACACTCCAACCACATTGTACAAACCAAAAAAAGTTACAAAAAAAAAAAAAAAAAAGAAATAAACCTCTAAATGGTGTGAAATTTCAAGTGATGCACCTTATATTCTGTGACTGAGCATAAAAAAGTGAGTCTCACGGATGTCCAGGTCGCATTTCTCAGTTTCAAAATATTTAATGAATTATTATTTAATTTGTATACCATTAATAAAGAACTTATTTAATTTGTAGTTAACTAGTAAAGTATTTAAAAAAAAAACCTTCTAGGCTGTTGGTGTCTGGGCTTATTTATTTATTTTTTAAAAGACATTAGATTTTGTGACTTCCTACACTTGTTATACTTCAGTACAGTAAAATAACTAAAATTTGTTATAATAATCATTTCATAATAAATCAAAAAGCAAGACGTGAAAAAATCTAGGGAGTTGAAATTGCAACTTCCAATGAGTAATCCTCTGCTGCCATATACTGATTATAATGGTAATTTCATGTCAATTTCATCTTAAAAGTCTTTGTTTTCCGCCAGGAGACATTTTTAACACATATTTTTAATGTGAAATTTATGAATGAAAAGTGAATCTTTAAAGGGGTTGTGAACTGAGAAATCAAATTCTCCTTGGTCTTTTGACATATAACAGGACAATGTACTATAAAAACATTCTGTAAGTTGCAAAACTCAAAACTTTCTCGTTAGTTCAAAAACAGCTTTTATTGAAACCAAGCTCAAAAAACGACTCGTTTTGGAATGTGCCACTTTATGACGTAATAGGTTGACAAAGCACCGCCTCCGCAGGAGATCAATGCCTGCTTCTACGTCACTGGCTCTTTAGCTCCACCCACTGATACATGTTTGTATGTCAGAAATAGAGCGGGACATCAGTTTACTGTCAGGGATTTGTTGTGTCACACCGTGCCGCATCCAGTGTAGACAGAATCGCCGATTATAATAATTCTGTTGTCTATAGTCGCATTGCGCCACTCGCGTCCAGTGTAAACACAGGGTAAAATTAGCAAAGACCTCCAGATTGTGTCAGTGAAACACTGTTTGTTTGTTTGCTTTGCTTTGCTACGAATTAATTTTTTTAACTAGACAGTGTATGATGCAGGCTTTTCAGAGAGCCTGAAAGTAAAGGATGATGCAGTGCTGAGTCTGCCTAGAGTGGATCCAACAGTAATGTTGCAACACATATCTAATGAATAATTGATTTGTTAAATCAAATGACAAATGGTGTGTCTGATTGGTCCAGACGCTACAAGTGTGAGTAAACGTGCTTTTACCACTACTGCATTGTCTTTTCCAGACCGTTTGATATATACTGAGTATTTATGAGTTTTTAACCCAAATGACCCATGTTGTTTTCAGAGTACGTCAAAGCAGTGTCCATCTGTTATTTTAATAAGCGAAACTGTTAGCCAATCATAGCAGTGGGCATTTCTTTAGAATCTTGAATGCGCCCTATGACTTTTAAAGTGACTTTTACTACACAGCTTTAGAGTTGAGAAATAATAAAGGCTTTAAAATATTATGTGTTTTAAAAATGTGTTCATGACTATGAAGGTAAGTTATTGATTATCAAGAATACCATTATGATGTTGTTTACGAGATAGCATCGCTAGCTAGCTAAGGTTAGCCTAAACAGTTGTTTAGTTGTCAGCATTTAAATGTACAATTACGTGTCTAGGTACTCTCCTAGGATTACCAGGCTTGGCATATAAAATTATATGTTGTTAAATGTTGTTCAATAACATGAAACTGTATGTTAATGCCGCTATCATTATTTTTACGGTGTTGCAATTATTTTGTTGCTCAGTTTCTGACAAGAACGAGGCAGGAGAGGTTTCTGTGAGGGTCTCAAGAGTCTTTACCTATATATCACAACATCAAATGAGCTTCACCGGAAGTTTACGAGCTGGCTTATCTTTATGCCTGAAGTTCTAAAGAACGCTCCATGCATATGGTCAATTAAGCAAGTTTTCTTAATTAGCTGGTTCAGGTGTGTTTAATTAGGGTTGAAGCTAAACTCTGCAGGACACCGGCCCTCCAGGACCGAGTTTGGAGACCCCTGTTGTAGAGTAAGCAGTGATTGACATCATAATGGTACTTACTTCTCATTGGTGGAGCTGGCCTTCCTCTGGCAGAACATGGACAGGGAGGAGGAGCCAGGCACTACTTCTTGCTTGATTTCCCATGCTGCCAGATTACTGGGCTTCACCACCATGAAATTAATGCCTTCCCCATACTGGACTCTAAGGAAATCAAGAACACAGGATTTGAACACTCTAAACAACACACCCATAAACTTATTCACTTAACATAACTTCATACATATCATGCTCAAACACACATTTTTGTTTTTAATTTAGAAAATGCAGCCCCTTAATGATAACATATTGCTTTTTTATTACCTGTTTAATAAATAATCAGCTACTACCAGGTATAAAATCCCTAGCAGGTGATTCACATTAATATTTAATCTTAATTCTACATCCAATTTTAGAAAAGCAACCACATGGGGGTGTATATCAAACTTTTTCAAGAGTTTTACAGTGTTAGTACAGTTAGTACAGTTAGTACATAAAATGGCTAATACATTAGTTAGCTAATGCATATTAAACACTGCTGTTCTGGTGTACATTTATGTACTTTAGAAAGTATACCGTATACAAGTATATAGTCATATGTGGATGAGGATATGTGCATTTTTTATTGATAAATCTCTGTCCTCTGGACTTGTCTGCTGACTCATCTAGTCATCACCTTGGCAAGACACTGCAGACTTTATTAACACACACACACACACACACACACACACAAGTCACTATATCTGCCTTTCAATGGCCTTGGAAACATCAGAGGTGAGATTTCCTAACTTAAACAATACTGCAAGCTTTCCTCAGTGGCCCTCTCACTCTATTCTCATGGTCTGGCATTACTATTTATTCAGAGTCTGTTGTCAGTGCTTTGGCTGAGGACAGTAAGAATTTTCCAATCAAAATGCAAACAAGAGAGAAAAATCTTGATTCATGATTACTGTATGATTACTGTTAAAAAGATCAGTCCTCTTTTTTCTGAGTTTGGTCTCCTCAGACTTTAGTTTATAAGCTGTACTGAAATTACCTACAGAGTAGGGCTGTGCGATATTGAAGAAAAATGCGATATGCGATACCTTGTTAAAAAATGCGATATTCGATATGCGATACGATATTGCTTAACGTGTGTAAAATCTATTTCAATTATATTCAGCACGTATTTATAGGCTGCTGTCCCTTTAAATCCGACTGCATGGACCCAGTATAATGATACACATCCGATTTCTTTCTCAGCTGTTTCCATTCATAATTCTGTGTGTATGTGTCTGTTCAAACATAAGGAGGAGATGCGAAAGACGAATCAACTCGGTGTTCGCGCACCGTCTGAAACGCGTCTCTCTGTGTGTGTGTGTGTGTGTGTGCGCGCGCGCGCTTTGCACGTGTGCGGCAGAACTGAAGAGACCGATATGCATATTGCGATATTTACATTTGCGATATTTCGATAATTTCGATATATCGTGCAGCCCTACTACAGAGAGTTGCAAATAAATTAAAGTTAAATAAACAAATAAATGTACAGCTTAAAAATCGAAACATGTTGTGGTATTGAGACTTACTTTAGTACTATTGCCATTAGTGGGGCAAAAGTAAACAAAACAACTGTCCAAGTTGCTTGATATTATACCTGAACAACAAAGAACATTACAAAGTATATCTGTCTTTTTCTCAGACAGAGACATCCTTAGTTCCTGACTCAGATTTATGTTGCCTAGCCACCTCATATTTGTGAACAGAAAGCAGGTGATGTAAATAGGTTACTTTGGTAAAAGAACATGACCTTTAATGCCCAGAGACAGAGATTCATTAGAAGTAAACCTATGACTGTGCTCTGTTCTCCACATAATTAATTACACCTCTGTATCCATGACTTAAAAGAAGAATAGAACAATAAAGTGTCTTTCTTCCAACATTAAAAAACACCTTGTTGAAAGGAAAACAATTCAACTGGCACATGTACACAATTGACTAAAAGAGGTTGTAAATATAGTACAGTAGTGCTTACTGCTATTTTTATTCCTGTTTTTATTCCTCTGACATAGAATTGTCCATCACTTTAACTGGCTAACCCACAATACAAAATCTGAATACATTACCACATTAAAAAATGTAGAAATATTCCTAAGTAGTCCATTCAAAAACATCAAAACAACTGCCATTTTTTCTAAAAATGTGAATGGGAAAAAGTTGTATGTCAGTTACAAACTTATAATGGTTCAATGTCATATTCTTATTGTGAAGTAACCTTGAGCTTGAGAAATATATAAATGCAACTACTTATTCACTACAATATATGTGGATTAGCCATTGAGCTGCATGAGTTCTTTACTCCAACAAAGAATTGATTCTATGCTTCCCGAGACACTGGGGATCGAAAGTCAACTTCAAATGTTCAGTGTGAAATGACTAAGAGCTTATCTTGATTATCAAAACTACCACACATCCCAGAAGAGAATTATCAGCTAGCTGGGAGTATTTTTGATTTATTCCAGTGACTCAAATCTTTTGATTCTGCTCAACAAAAAGACTCATTTACTGATTTATTGAGTGACTCTTTCTATATGTTACATCATTGCAACAGTAGGAGGTGCCCACCTAAGTGTGGAATTTTTTAAGTCAATGAATCATACACTTAACAGATCATCAATTTTGATTTATAATATCAATCACAATACTGTAAATTAGACTTTTGCACTGTTTAATGGAATAGTTCACCAAAAAAGAAGACATGCCGAATATTTACTCACCCTCAGGCCATCCAAAATGTAGTTTGTTTTTGCATCGGAACCGATTTGAAGAAATATTGCATTGCATCACTTGCTCACCAATGGATCCTCTGCAGTGAATGGGTGCCATCAGAATGAGAGTCCAAACAGCTTATAAAAGCATCACAATCCAAAAGTAATCCACATGACTCCAGTCCATCAATTAATATCTTGTGAAGCGACATTTGTAAGAAACAAATCTATCATTAAGATAGACTTGTTTCTTACAAACATGCAGCTTTTCACTTCACAAGATGTTAATGGATGGACAGGAGTCATGTGGATTACTTGTGGAATATTGTGATGTTTTTAGCAACTCTTTTTTCTGACGGCACCCATTCACTGCAGATGATCAATTGGTGAGCAAGTGATTCAATGCTAAATTTCCCCACATCTGTTCTAATAAAGAAACAGACTTATCTACATCTTGGGTGGCCTTAGGGTGAGTAAATAAAGCAAATTCCTTTAAAATAACAACTCAAATTGCCTCCTAGTTTCGTTAAGAATCAAGAATCGATTTATTTGGAATCAACTATTTAAATTCTGAAAACTTGTAATCAGAGTAATTTCCAAACGTTCCATAAACAAACAACTCTTCTCAAAAGAGGCATATTTTTCTGCTTTTAAACCTTTTGTTTTAGGATCTTTTGAGAACAGGAACATCTGGGTAAAATAGCCTGCTTCCATAGAGTCACAACACAGCTGCTGCTCAACTCTTACGTAACTACTCAGCTATTGTGTAACAACTAAAAAAAAATGTAACATTTCGAGCATGTTTGAAAAAGCATTAGCATATGTATACAGTTATGTAATTAATAAAATCTGATTCTAAATGAACTAAAAGGTTGTAGGTTCAAACTCGAAAAACTGTTAAATCATCCACCGTTGTGTCCTTGAACAAGGCACCAAGATGCTCCAGGGGGTGTCTGCCAAATGAATAAATCTTAAAGTTAAAGGAAAACTTGAAATCGCATCATATGACCCCTTTAATGTAATATATCTCAGGCCAGTGATCACATGGTTTCTAATACAGAAGTCACGTGGCATGTTCTGCCATAGTAAAGCTGCATTTTTAAAGAACACAAATTGACCATCACTGCATCATTTACCAGAAAACACACATGCGCATAAATATGGTGGTGAAGCCAATTGATATTTTGGTTCTCAAGACCACAATGGAAAAGCACTTTGGTGGTGAGCATAGCAACAAGAAAGGTCATGTATTTGTGTGTGTGTAAGAGTGGACACCGCACAGGAAGCATTCAGGTCTGCAGGCCAATCCAATTGGCATTTAATTAACTGGGGACTCAGATCAGGGAGTTTACCCTTCTAAATCAATCCACTATCCCAAGACTAAACGCTCACACATGAACAAACACACATGGTGGATTACACAGGTGAATTAGCAGGGTTTGCCTGGCAACTTATCGGTTGGAGATGAGTTTGCAGATCGTGGTGTAAAGGGCGACACAACCTTTGCACAAAAACAAACAGCCATGTCATTGTATGTGTGTGAGTGTGTGATAGAGAACAGTGAGTTTCAGCTTGGTGTCATTTTGCATTTAGACTGAGGACGGACCGCACAAAGAGTGGGACACAATCGAATGTCACCCATTCTAAGCAAGAGTTTTTCTGCATAATATCTGTTGGTGTTAATAATCTTAGCATCTAGCAGCTGACGTGGCAACATTTGCACCTTTATTTTCTTTGTTCCAAAACCTAGTTGGCTAACTACAGAGGTGGCATTTTTAGGGATCACAAGTGCTCGCCTTACTGTTTTAAATAAGGCAGCCTACTTATTATGATGCCTTCTGAGACAAAAATCAAAAAAGGCAATCCCATAATGCATTGCAAAAAGTTTGGTGAATAAATCTATTACGAAGCATTTCATTTCATTCAACACTGAAAGGTATTGATTAAAAAAAAAATAGTTCAAGTGCAATTTAAAATGTATTATTTTACCCAGTATTTGTGTGCTATGTATTCTGATGCCTAAAAGAGCACCATTAGCTTAGCAACATGCTAACGTCATATTTGAGTGGAATCAACCATGTGGAGTGCTGTTTGTATGCTTTGCTGAGTAGAGCAGTGCTGCATGATGCATCGAAATAAAATCAGTATCACGATATGGCTTAGTGCGATTATCAAATCACAAAGACTGTGATTTAATTAAATAGATATATGCGCTGCAGATTTGCGAATGATGCATGGCACTGTGTTCATTTGCAAGCGTGCACCTCATGATACAGTTTTTAAATATACATAGCGCCGCATTGAAACCCAAAGCGCATATATTTATTTGCTGGTCATTTGCCAAAATAAAAGCCAGATGTAGTGATGTTTGGAAATGAAGTGATTAAGATATAAATATTAGTACTGTAATATTAAAGTTGTATGTATATATATATATATATATATATATATACTGTATTAGGGCTGTCAATAGATTAAAATTTTTTATCTAATTAATCACCCTTTTTCTGTGATTAATCGCGATTAATCACACACTTCATGAAATTAAGCATCTTGTTTCAGATGTTTATTTTGTCATAATTTGCTATATTCAGCAAAGTAAAACAAAATATTGAAGGGTGATTCTCAAAAATCTAAGCACATATGAAAAAAAAAAAATCAGAATTGTATAGTAGCCTATGTGTACAGTACAACAGCAAAGGGCTTTTTTTACATTTTAGAGAAGTCAAGTTGCGATACCGAACAGGACCACATGGAGGTGCCAAAAAAACCTAAACCAACCGCCTGCTGACTGCATATATCTACTACAGTACACGGATCCATTCAGTATAACTAAACACAGCAACATACACATGACAAATCAAATCATTCTCGTGAATATGTGTGGAAACAACGTGAATGTACGGAAATGTCTGTCCCTGTGCATAAATACAATGTGCGATCAGTGCGTCAAGAGCACTCATACACGCATTATTATAACAGACTCACGTGTGCTTACTGTACGATTCCTGTACGCCACCGCAATCGTCTTTACCTTGATGGCAGTCTTCATCCATCAAAACTTTACTAGCGAGACTGAATATTAGCGGTGTTTTGAACGGATTGTTTGAATGCATTCGCTTACTGGATCACTGGACTGAAAACTTTCCCAGAGTTTAGCGGCTTAAAATGATCTGATCGCAAGCAGAGAAGCAAAATTGGGTTAAAGGGTTAGAAAAGAAATTGTGTAATTGTCAGTAATTTTGCGTTAATTGCGTTAAATTATTTTAACGCATTAAGGATTGTAAAATTAATTGACAGCCCTATTATATATATATATAATTTTTTTAAATTTACAATAGGATTCTATTATTATAAAATATTACTATAATATTTTATTTATTCCTATATATTTATTCATTCATTTTATTTTATTTATTCATTGTTTATTTTAATTTATTTATTCATTATTATTATTTTATAGTCCTATTCAATGGGTCAAAACTGTGGAAATGCGGTCTATTAAACTTTACTTTATGGTTATTGGTTTGAGTAAAAGTGTGAGCACCCAAAATTTTTCCCAAATTGTTCAGCCCTAAAAGCATGTTTCTCCATTAAAAAGTGTCCAGAGTAAAAAGTCATTTTTCAGCTTTTTAAAAAAAAATTTTTATTCTACATGGATGCACTTCCTTACAAAATCACCCCAATCATTCTAGAACAGTGGTTCTCAAACTTTTTACACCAAGTACCACCTCAGAAAATATTTGGCTCTCCAAGTACCACCATAATGACCAACATTAAAATACAGTAGCGTAGTAGGCCTAATTATTCAGCTACAGCTATGCACAGTTAAAAAATGAGGCAGTTTTATTCCTAATAAGAATATTTATTATTGTCTGCCACTTTACATTAACACTGCACTGTGCTGATAGTAATGTTGATCCAGGATCAACAAAAGATGTTGATCCAGGAACATGTCTTACTTGGCACAATCATGGTGACCGTGCTTACATACAGGTAAATAAAAAACTTAAATGATTAAATTAAAATATACTGTACCTAAAAGTTAAATAAAAACTGCACTGTACTTAAAAAGTAAAAAAAAAAAAACTACTGTACTTGATAAAAAAATTAACACAGGCATCATTTAGCCACCTGGCAAACTTTTTTAAAGTGTTTTAACAGTGTTTCCCAACCTTTTTTTTTCCACGGCACAGTTTTGATATGTAAAAAATCCCACGGCACACCACTAATCATTACAAAAAAACTAAACAAAAAAGATAGAAAGGGGAAACATATTTTTTTATTTTTCCAATAATTAAACATTGCGTCATCAGAGCTGGTATTTTGGCTTTATATATGATCAGACACTTGCACTTACTTTCTGAAAATCATACTCAAATGAAATTAATGAGGTTTTTGACGATCGAGTGACAGAGTGTTTTGTCCATCATTAGAACGGCCGCCTCTGAGGCAGTAAATTAATAGCATCACGTTTTCACCAGTTTGCAGGTTATAAAGTGTATTGTAGCTATATGGGAACTCAGTTTCTCTTGTTGTTAATACATTTGGCCAAAATATCACGATATAAAATACGAACAGCTATGATATTTAAAACGTACAAAAAGTGTATTGGCTACAACTAGATAGCAAAATACGAACAGCTAAGATATTTAAAACGTACAAAAGTGTATTGGCTACAACTAGACAGCAAATGCTAAGACTCTTCTCTGCTCTTTATACAAACAAAAACATTAGCCTTTATAGACAGCGTTTCTTGAGTAAAGGAAACGCTGTACTTATTCAAACATCAGTTCTTTATTTACCCTTGCATTGACACTCACTACCACACTTTGAGGATCAGTGTTCTAGAATGATTAATTCTTTCCAAATAGAGGTTTCAAATCATCTGGTAAAAATTCCAGTATTTTTCCAATCGCAACATATATTGCAGAAAAAAATACCGCAATGTCATTTTTTCCCCCAATATCATGCAGTAATAAAGCAGAGTGAGTCCAGCATATTCCCATTCATAAGAAAACGACTCTAATGAGTCAGTTCTTTTTAGTGATTCAAAGAAAGACATAATTCCTTAAACAAATTACACTTATGAGCTGGTTCTTTTAATGAACAGTTCAATAAGATGAGTTTACAGTTTGAATAACAGTCTGCACTGTATTATTTACAGCATTGGCAGAGAGAGAATTTCTTTTATATTTAATCAAAATGGGAATTTTAACAGAAATAAAGCCAAATGATTCAGAATCAAATCAAAAGCTTGTGAATCAAATTGAATCTTCATTGATACCAAGCTTCATTACAGAGCACTCCAAATCAGACACTTCATGGTTAGGACTGCTATTTAAGAAGTAGGCAGCTAGTTGGTCACTAGGTTGGCACAGAGCTATTGTGTTGATCTGAGATTGACACTCGGTACACTTACTCTGATACATATGGATTTAAAGCACAGAGCTTCATATCTGGGGCCATCTGCTGCCCAGTGCCAACACGGGGGCGAGATCTGAGAGAGCATGACAGGAGCAGCCCAGCATAAAAGTGTACCCGAGACTCAAACCCCTGTCTGGACCAGTGTTTGAGTGACAGGAGCAGGACAGGAGCTCTGAGAGGCGCCTTGGCAACCCTCATGGTCCCCGTGGCAACCTCCTTTTCCAAAGGATTCTTATTGGCTGGCTGTGACAGTTCCAAATGCCACAGGGGTCAGTCTGAGATGCCAGGTCTTTATCACTCGTACTTCAGGGAGTGTGAGAAAGAGGATGTCAAAGATATATAATTTTTTTTTATAACAGTACAATGCTAGATTTTATAAACTATACCCCATCCAATATTTCTTCTCACTCTCCTTCTCTCTCTTTACACACACAGAGACTGTCGTCACTGGCCCATCTCTGTCCCTCTCAATGGGCAAGGCAGAGTATTTAGAGATCTCTACATCTTAAAGGGATAGTTCACCCAAAAATGAAAATTTTATTGATACCAAGTTTATCTGCTTACCCCCAGGGCATCCAAGAAAAGATAGTTGGACATAGTGGTGTATTAGAGGTA
>NW_015631049.1:2694268-2694820 GCF_001515625.1 Sinocyclocheilus rhinocerous | reverse complement strand
AAAAGTGAGCAAAACCTGACAAAATCGGCAAAAACCTCAATTTGTGGATGTCCTCATTTGTAAAACTGTTATAAAAATAAAGCAAAACAAAGTTTTTTTTTTACTTTTGAAATTGTAAAAATGCAGATATGTGCTAATATAAAATTAAATTAAGTAGCCTATATAAAATTAATAAATCTATCTATCAGTACTTTTTTACTTAAGTACATAAAAAATCAAGTACTTTTGTACTTTCACTCGAGTAAAATTGAAAAAGGAGTACTTTTACTTTTACTGGAGTAATATTCTATTATATGTATCTGTACTTTTACTCAAGTACTTGATTAAAAGTACTTCGTCCACCACTGCTTAAAGGGGTCATATGATGCTGCTAAAAAGAACAGTATTTTGTGTATTTGGTGTAATGAAATGTGTTTATGCGGTTTAAGGTTAAAAAAACACATTATTTTCCACATACTGTACATTATTGTTTCTGCTCTATGCCCCGCCTTTCTGAAACGCGTCGATTTTTACAAAACTCATCGGTCTGAAAAAGCGAGGTGTGCTCTGACT
>NW_015631049.1:2691904-2693262 GCF_001515625.1 Sinocyclocheilus rhinocerous | reverse complement strand
ACCACTGGAAGCAGATATCGTCCTCTTTTGGAAGACCAAACAAAGTAGTTTCGCTTTTACAACGAAGCACACAGCGTCTTTATGACAGGCGGCGTAAACAACAAAACTACAGCGAGAATAAAAGTTGCGCCTTCTTTCTTTGCGTGACCATTTGGACGGCGTTATGCAAATCTTCCCACAGAGCGACATAAACATGTGGGGGCGTGATAGAATGAGCCGTTTTAGGTAGGCGTGGTTGACTCTTAACTTTTATAAAGAATATCTCTTTGGATTTGAGACTTTAGTCTTTGCAACTTTACAGATCTTCTTTATGCACCAAGAGCTTGTAACACTCCAAAGAGAAAGGAAAAATTGAAATCGCATCATATGACCCCTTTAAAAGGAATAGGAGATGAGACTCTGATTGGTTTATTGCACCTTATGCCCAAAACACACCCATTACTCATTAAGAGAATAGGGACAACCCCTTTTAGACCATGCACCAGGCACGCTGACCATTTTTCCCGTCGTTAAACTAGTAAAAGTGGATTTGGACACACCCTAAGTGCACCTGCGCCGTGCACTTTAGACCATGCGCTTAGATCGTTAAAATAGGGTCCCTTGTCTCAATTTTGAATGAATCAGCGTTTTTAAATGTATTAGCTGACTCACTCGTAAAGACGGTCCCTTGCTGCCACCTCCTGGCATAACAATGTAACTGCACTGACTGACAGCCTGTGTAAAATGAGTTTCTTCACCTTGACAGCCCTAGGTCAGTAAGATTTTTTTTATTTCAAATTAATACATGCATTCGATAAGCACAATAAACAGTTACAAAAGATTTCTATTTTTTTATTCAGATTTTTTAAAACGTTCTATTCATCAAAGAATCTGGAAAATGTTATCAGCTTCCACAAAAATATTAAGCAACTGTTGATTAACCAAAATGTCTCTTGAGCAGCAAGTGGCTGCTGAAAATTCAACTTTGTCACAGGAATAAATTATATTTTAAAATAGGGGGGTTGTTTTTAAACATTTTTGGCTGAAATTAAATATCTGGTTAAAAAAATACAATATTTGTAATAAAAATAAATAAATTTTTCACAGAACAAGAAAAAAAAAGCAGCCAATGGGGTAAAAAAAATAATAATTTAAGTCTTAATATAATATATTTTAAGAATATTTAGATGTTTTTACTGGAAATTAAGATTAAAAATACAAATGGAATATATATATATATATATATATATATATATATATTATGGCTGGTAATTTAACGCGTTAATTAGATTAATTAATTACGGTGAAAAATAACGCGTTAAATTTATTAACGCATTTAACGCACTTGCCCCGCCCCAGACCTATGTGGGTCATCTGAC
>NW_015631049.1:2690186-2691682 GCF_001515625.1 Sinocyclocheilus rhinocerous | reverse complement strand
GTTTGCAGTGAAAGAGTTAACGGCAATACAAAAACGTTAGCCTGCAATAGAAAGAAAGCTTCTTCTTTGTGATTAAAATATGGATTTAGATGCATAGAATGCATGGAATGTTCTTTGTAAAAATGCTCTTATCTGACTTCAAACTACACAATGCAAAAAAAAAAAATGCATTCTCTCCTTTCATTTAAAAGGAGAACATAAAACATAAAACCACTAAGTGCTAGGGAGTCATTGAAAATTTTCAGTGACAAAATACAATAAAATAATATGAAATGAAATAAAATAAAATAAATAAAATAAAGTGTGTGCATGTGTATGTATGTTTATATATATGTCACTGAACATTTTCAAGGACTCCCTAGCACCCCCTTGCGGCCTCTTTCATACTAGAGGAAGTACATTATTTTAGTTTGCAGCAGCATGCAAATTACAACGTATCCAAAGAAATAGCAGCTATTAGTATTAAAAATAAATAAAAATAAATGAAAAAATGTCAGAAAAAAGTTAATGTTTTGTGATTAAATTGAAATGTGCAATTGTTGTCATCTAACTCACAAATTATGCTTTTTCAGCCTCAACAATGGTTTACTCTCAAAATGAAACTGATAAATGGAGAAAAAAAAGTCAAAATTGTTGTAGAAGACTGGTTTTGAGAAATGGCTACTCTGGTTTTGCCAAAAATATCCTAAACATAAAACATCCTTCCATAAAACATGTCTCTCTCGCTCTGAGTTAGCAGCAATGCCCAGCATGTGTTTGACGAATAGGGTGACAGCGGGATCCCATCTCCTCTTTGTGCTAATTCCTCTCTCCCTGTCTGCGTCCTGGCATCGATGTACCATCAATCCATACCACTGACATGCACACACACCGCAGATGTCTATCAAATGCCAGTCACAGATGTGCTCCCGCCCACACACCCTCCAGGACACACCCCCTGCCAAGCAACGTGAGTGTCGATGCTAGTCGAGCCTATATGTGTGTCCTTTTAAAGGTGGTGTAAGTGATTTTTCAAAAACACTTTAGAAAACTGATTCGGGCCGAGTAGCAAAACAAACTTGTAGCCAATCAGCAGTAAGGGGCGTTTCTACTCATGATGTGGAGGAGAGAGCGTTCAGTGCACAGCACAGGACGGACATTAGCCGAGCCGAGCAACAGAAAGATAGAGATGGCGGATAAAAAATGGCGAAAAAAAAACAAAAGAGGAAAACGTCTGCGGAACGATAAGGCAAGAAGTAGGACCCGTGTAAATATCGGATCCGCTTTCCAGCACTGGAGAGAACTTAAGGAGCAGAAGGCCTGCGATCAGACGCCGAGGTTGCTTTGTTTCTTATCGATAGGTGAGTAACACCGTGTCTGCGCCGCAACAGCTAAAGTCTGTTTAGTACACTGGACGCGACAAAGTGACCGTTGAAAATCATTTGAAATTTGTGTCAATACGTCATAAATAGAATGCAGCCGCAGTTTTTTGTCGGGGATTTGTCGTGTCGTGCCAC
>NW_015631049.1:2677558-2689861 GCF_001515625.1 Sinocyclocheilus rhinocerous | reverse complement strand
GGACCTGTGTAAATATCGGATCAGCTTTCCAGCGCTGGAGAGAACTCAAGGAGCGGAAGGCCTGCGTTTGGACGCCGAGGTTGCTTTGTTTCTTATCGATAGGTGAGTAACACCGTGTCTGCGCCGCAACAGCTAAAGTCTGTTTAGTACACTGGACGCGACAAAGTGACCGTTGAAAATCATTTGAAATTTGTGTCAATACGTCATAAATAGAATGCAGCCGCAGTTTTTTGTCGGGGATTTGTCGTGTCGTGCCGCGCCGCATCCAGTGTAGACCATAGATATGTACATATCTATATGTACATATCTATGGTGTAGACAGCATCACTGATTATAATGAGTTCTATAGTATTTTGTCGCGACGTGCCACTCGCGTCCGGTGTAGACACGGTGTAACATTGGTTTTGCTTATATACAAATAACATTGGTAATTGTTGCCTGGGTTGCGTACGTATGTGTGGGGCGGAGCTATCAAAATAGGGGCGAGACCCTTTTGGGGTAGGGGCGTGTTTGTTTTGGTGATTTCAAATGTCAACATTGGCTACCAGAAATCGCTTACCCAACCTTTAAGTGTGTATGTGTGTGTGTGTGTGTTCATGCACTGCGACAACCCTGCTGGATCTGAGCTGGATCTTGTTGAGTTTTGAAACACACTCACTCTCTCATTCAACCCCCACGCTTGGGAGTTTGGAGTTTACAGAATCTTTTTTCAACAAACTTATACCTGTATTTTTCTGGCTTTGACAGAATTTACAGTGCCAGGCCTCATGAGCCCATTGTCAGCTTCTGGAGAAACCGCTAAGTGTGTGTGCATCTAAGTATAGAATACTGTAGCTCCCTAGGAAGCTGTAGTATTTACTATATTTTTGCTGTACTTTTACCTGTCCCCTCTGAACAGAATATGGGCCATGCCGCATCCTAAATACACACTGGTTGAAGAACAAATTTAGCATTTGGAAAGGCTATTCCTGACCTAACCAACTGAGATGTTTTGACCTGAAGCAGGTATTTAATAAGAGAGTGCGGGTGGTATCACCAAAATCTAATATCATGGTGTGTGTAATTTTATATTGTGATAACTGTCACGATATAGCTAAAAATTAAACCCCAAAATGAATTATATATTACATAACCATGTAGCAATGTCTAATTTTGATCATCTAATGACTTGAAATAACGTTAAACTTCTATCATTATTTATTCATCCTCATGTCAGTTTAAACCTGTAAGATTTTCTTACAGAAAAAAAGAAGAAAAAAAAACAGAAACATGTTTTTGTCCATACAATGAACTTCACTGGGGTCAAAAACAACTTTCAACTTTAGAACCCAATGACATATATATTATGAAAGAAAGAAAGAAAGAAAGAAAGAAAGTGAGCAGATAAACAATAGACACAGACATGGCTTGGCTTGACTTGACTTGACTAGGCAAAACAAGAACATAGACATGGACACAACTCATCAACAGCAGTTACAGGCAACAAAGCTAGACAAGAGACAATGGCAACATGAGGGATATATACAGTATATCAAACAAAACAGGTCACATGACACAATCCAACCAATGAGAAACAAGACACATGACTAAAACAACCAATAGGTGTGTTCGACTTGAAGCAGCGCTGGGCAGACCGATCGGTGTTTGACAACAAAGTACCACGAGAACGATTCGAAAGCATGCAGAGCCGTCTGCTCTCAATAGCTCTCGCTGTATTTTGATGTCATACACCGATCGGTCTGCGCAGCGCCGCTTCAAGACGAACACACCTAATAACAACATGACACATTGACTAAGGGAGCACATGGCAAGAACACATGAGGGAACACGAAACCACATGACAATAACAAGAGAATAAAAAATAAAAGATAAGAAGCCCAAAACCCAAAAACCAACTTTACATATCCCCCTCTCTTAGGGGGACTCCAGACAATAAAACTGACGTGACAGAGCATATGCTGGATAAACTATCATCTGACGTCTGTGTTAACAGGTTTAAGTGTTCTGACCTTGTCTGTTTTTTTATCTCTTTTTTTTTTATCCATTCTTACTTCCGTGATGAAGGATTAGCCTCGATCTTCAACATTGGTTGAGAATGTAGGCAAGATGAGTGGGCACAACATTTGCATACATGGCTCTCTCTTACATGCCTAAGAGTGTGGACACAGGAACAGAGGTGCTTATTATACCTCCTAACTGCTGATAGTGTTTCTTGACGTCTAGAAGAGTGGCTGCAGCTTTACAGAACAAGGGTTACCATCTAGCCATTGCTGTACCGGACCCCTGCCAAGCTGATAATTGTCTGGTTCTGTCTTTGGAAGTTCTCCCTTTCTACTGACCTCTTCCTCACCTTCCACAATGGCACAAGAGGATAAAGCTATGGGTTTGTTATCAAAAAGAGCAAGCAGTGGTAAAAAAATCTCTCTCTATATATATATATACGGTATATATATATATATATATATATATATAAATACATGGGCGACATTTGACTCTTGAGTCGGGGGGCAAGAAAAAAAGCAAAAAATACAAAAAATAAACATCCTCATGTCAGTTTAAACCTGTAAGATTTTCTTACAGAAAAAAAGAAGAAAAAAAAACAGAAACATGTTTTTGTCCATACAATGAACTTCACTGGGGTCAAAAACAACTTTCAACTTTAGAACCCAATGACATATATATTATGAAAGAAAGAAAGAAAGAAAGAAAGAAAGTGAGCAGATAAACAATAGACACAGACATGGCTTGGCTTGACTTGACTTGACTAGGCAAAACAAGAACATAGACATGGACACAACTCATCAACAGCAGTTACAGGCAACAAAGCTAGACAAGAGACAATGGCAACATGAGGGATATATACAGTATATCAAACAAAACAGGTCACATGACACAATCCAACCAATGAGAAACAAGACACATGACTAAAACAACCAATAGGTGTGTTCGACTTGAAGCAGCGCTGGGCAGACCGATCGGTGTTTGACAACAAAGTACCACGAGAACGATTCGAAAGCATGCAGAGCCGTCTGCTCTCAATAGCTCTCGCTGTATTTTGATGTCATACACCGATCGGTCTGCGCAGCGCCGCTTCAAGACGAACACACCTAATAACAACATGACACATTGACTAAGGGAGCACATGGCAAGAACACATGAGGGAACACGAAACCACATGACAATAACAAGAGAATAAAAAATAAAAGATAAGAAGCCCAAAACCCAAAAACCAACTTTACATATCCCCCTCTCTTAGGGGGACTCCAGACAATAAAACTGACGTGACAGAGCATATGCTGGATAAACTATCATCTGACGTCTGTGTTAACAGGTTTAAGTGTTCTGACCTTGTCTGTTTTTTTATCTCTTTTTTTTTTATCCATTCTTACTTCCGTGATGAAGGATTAGCCTCGATCTTCAACATTGGTTGAGAATGTAGGCAAGATGAGTGGGCACAACATTTGCATACATGGCTCTCTCTTACATGCCTAAGAGTGTGGACACAGGAACAGAGGTGCTTATTATACCTCCTAACTGCTGATAGTGTTTCTTGACGTCTAGAAGAGTGGCTGCAGCTTTACAGAACAAGGGTTACCATCTAGCCATTGCTGTACCGGACCCCTGCCAAGCTGATAATTGTCTGGTTCTGTCTTTGGAAGTTCTCCCTTTCTACTGACCTCTTCCTCACCTTCGTCAAGAATAACTTAAAGAGGTTTCTACCGTTTAGTAAACTGTGGAGCTTTGACTCTTGCTGCTGACTTGAATGGCAATGCTTCCCGTTCGTCAGTTGATGGCCTTTCATTTTTAACCAGAAATGTGCACGCTGCTTTTTTGATGTTCACTGAAGTTTTCTGTGTCTTTTTCCTGTCACTTGAAATGTGTCCGTTCTGAATCGTTGCTACCAATGGCGAGACACCTGGTTCCAGAATTAAATCACTGAGGCTGCTTTCACATATATTTTATGTTCAGTGCCAATCACTGCTATTTCGAGAGTGAGTCGCGCATAAATTTGTGGATGTCATACCCGAAACTTTGCAGGGTGTATGTATCCGGAAAACGAAAGTTTCATACAAATTCTGAATGGATTATACGCTAGAAAGTGCACAAAGCGAGCTCCCTTTATCACTAAAAAGCATCACTCATCTTCGTTCATCACGATCTCACAAAGTTCCATTATAATCAATTAAGCTCTCTAAACTGCACAATGAATCTCTTATTTACATCGTGTCTGCACTTAGTCATGAGATGATTCACGAGCGTGCAAAACTGCACTTAAAAACTGCGGCGCTTTCAGCGGTGAGTGAATTCTGACAAAACGTTTCTGATTGGCCATTGCGTTCAAGAAATCAACAGATATGTCTGTGATTGGCTACATTGCTCAACGCTGCAAAAACACGGTGAAGGTATTTAGCGCTTGGCTAAGCGCTCCAATTGCAGCGGGGCCGACATCAGGGATTCCATGACTAAAAATTTGGGGGGGCACCTGACCCCCCCTAATGTCACCCAGGTATATATATATATATATATATATATATATCAAAATATGAAAGTGAAATGTGTCTTAATGATTTTAAATAAAGCCTCGGTCCAACCAGATCATGGAATCAGTGAATTTAAGAAATTAGATAACTGGACAGTCCAATTTATGAATTTATGAATTTATGAATCACATTCATTCTGTGATTCATTTGTAAACCAGTTCAGTGAGTTCATTGAATCAACTCAATATAATGATTCATCATAAACTGGACATTACCATCACTTCTCAGAGTGAATGTGATTTCTTCACTTTGAAATAATTAAAAATGTTTTAGTTTTTTAATGTATTAAGAGTACAAAGTAAACTATATAATGCAATGAAATGTAGAAGTAAAAGTTTTCTAATAAATTCTCTAACAAAGTACTTCAAATGTACTTAAAAACAACAACAGAGTAAAAATACTGTTATCATCTACCATTGAGGGCAAAACATGAACTATTACCATTCTGTCCATGAGCAAGGCACTTACTTAAGATAAACGAGTTAGCCAAATCACTACTTACTTCAACTTTGTCTGTCTACACCTTGCAACAATGTTTTCAACAATACCAGAACATCCCCTCTACGAATGACATTGATACGCTGAAGTATCAAAGACAATTAATGCCTAAGCAACAGGATCCTACTGCGTCCGCTCCCGCTGACACATCCGAAACGGATCAGTGCCGACACCACCGACCACAGGCACACTCCGGGAAACAGATCTTACCATATGGGATTGCAGGTCTACAGGAGACCCTTAGAATTTCACGTCACCACAAACGTTTTTAAGTAATTGGGCCTCAAGATTACAAAAAGCGTAGGCCAAAAAGAAGAGCGCTCAATCTAGACACTAAAATGAGACTTTGCGGGAGTGAAAGAGATACCACTTGGCTTTTAAGATGTTTGCCTTTTAGTTCACATCGACTTAATTCAACCTCTGATTAATTTATAGTGTCCTCTGCATAATAGCTTGGCTCAGCTCTCCTGCTGGCTAAACGTACTACTAGGGTGATTCAGGAAGTTGTTCTGGGTCACCGATCTTGTCATTCCTCCATTTGCCTTTTCCTATCATTTTCCTGTTGCATTGCAGCATGTCACGTGTTGTGTGTAGGTGTGTGTGTGTGTGTGTGTGTGCGTGTGTTTGTCAGGCTAACCTTCAATTGTAATCTCTCAAACCCTCCTCTTTGTTGTCTGGTCTGAAAAGAGTTTGATAGTTGTCTGGCTGACAGCCTTTATTGGGAAACGTGACACATACTTCTCTTTATTTTTCTTTTTGGAGGCAATTTTTCCTTCTTGTGTGAACCTTTTCAAGTCTTATTTTCTTTTTGTGTTTAAAACAAAGCTGGCACATCATGACATGCAGGTAAGAACATGAAGAGAGAGGCACGAAGGGAGGTAGAGTGTGATGGGAAAAAAAGGGGGAAACATGGGAAAGAACATAAAAGATAAGCCTTACATCCTGCCAGGGAGCTTGGACCTCTTTTAAAAGATGGAGATAAAAACTGATTTTTAGTATACGTGTGGTGCTGCTTTTTAAACCTGGTTTGAAATGGAATTCTGCTTTTGACAGAAAGACAAAGAGACAGATAGATCTATATCCATGTGTTGTGATTTAACCTCAGTAAGTCAATTGGGACAAAGATGATACAGGTACCATGTAACAAACACACACAGTATAATCTCACTTTAAGGGGTCATATCATGAGAAATGAACTTTGTTGAAAATATATATACATATATTAAATATATGAAAATATATTAAGATATTTAATCTATTTATTTAAAACATTTTTTATTAATGATAATTTAATAATATCATCATGAAAACGAACCTTGCATTGTTTCAAACTGTGTGTAGCACCTACAGCTCAGCAAATCATTTTGAAGGATCACAATGTTGGAAATATTTTTTTTAACATATGTAACTATATTAATGTTAATTGACATTGATAATATTAATAACAGATGTTAAAAATAATCTTTCCAGTGTTGGGAACCTTCAGAAGGATTTGCAGATCGGCAGGTGTTACACATAGGCAGGAATAGAAGAAGGCTTTTTTGGAACATATCAGCTTGGATTGTGTTGTGAATCTCTCACAATATAATGTAGACTTGTTATTCTTGAATAGGACAGTGCTAACTGCTTTGGAACTAAGAGCTAACCTGTTTATTAGAAGCAATGCAATGTTTGTAATTTCACATGCAAAGAGGTTACTGTTTATTCTAAAACCCCTCCCCGCTGCTGACAACAGTTGTGCTGATTAATTTTTTTCAGGATTCTTTGATGAATATAAAGTTCAAAAGAACAGCATTAATGTGAGTTACATTTTCTGCAACGATGTAAAAGACTTTACAATCACTTTTGAACAATTTAATGCATTCTTGCTAAATAAAAGTATTAATTTATTTTTTATTAAAATCTTTCTGACCCCATTGTTCGAACAGTAGTAACAATGTAACAATCTATATAGGATCTAACAATCTTAGTTGCTTGATCTCTCGATCTGTCTACTCTGTCTTGACCAAGAGAACAAATAAAAATTTAGAACTACGATGCTGTCAGGCAAAGAGTCGAGTTTAATTTAAGTACTACTTGACAGCTGTCCATTCTCAACAACACACACTGAACATCCACCCACCCACACAGGCTATACCATCAGTTTGATGTAAAAGCACACTGTCATGTGTGTGAGAGACATAGAACGTGAGAAAGAGTTGATGTAACCAGTTGACTTGCAACAACACTAATCTTTTTTCACTTGGTATGTGAGTATGCGTTCCTGACTAAATGACAGGAGCTCAACAAAATAAAGAATTTTATGCACTGCAATAAAACTCCTTCACCAACGCACATACAATTTTTGCACATCTTAATTGTTGCCTGTTTGAGTGATGGCAGCATTTAGCATTTAAGAAAAATAAAAAGTTAAATCTTCTGTCTGTGGGGAACACACTCTTTTCTCTTCAGTCTTTCACACAAACATAAACTTGTTGAACCTTCTTTTTCATCTGCATAAATAGAATAGCAGCAGAAAAGCTCACAAAATCATCTACAAAACATCTCTCTAATGGCAGAACAGACAAACAGATTTTCATTCTCTCTTTTTAACTCATCTTACTTTATCTCTTCCAGTAATAATGTTTAGAACACATTGCTATATGCTAAACTGAGAACTATAGGCTAAACAAATAAATGTTACACTTTTATTATTAATGGTATTTTATTAACATTACCATTGAAAATCGCGATTTCGATTCGATTTCGATTAATCGCACAGCCCTACTTGACAGACTTTGACTCTCTTTCGTTTACCACCACTTGAATTTCTATTGTTTCATGCTTTCTGCAGGCAATAATTTAGCACATGAATATCCTGATTTCAGCATACTTATTTGCATTTAGCATTATTTTTTCCCACTCATTCCATAACTTACCAGTGACCCCATTTTCAGTTGTAAACTACTAGCTAATTATAACTACTAGTAATAACATAAAGCTAATTATAAATACTATAAACTAACCCAAACCCACACACAAACACTAAAAGAAAACATTTTGTAATGTTATTATATAATATTAAATATATAATAATTTAATAATAATAATTTTTAAAAACAGTATAATATTATGTAACATTACCTTATATAATAATATCATACAGAGCCCTAGAGCTACAGAGTTTTGGAAGAAAGAATCTACAAGAATCTACAAGATTCCACACACTTATGCACACACACTCATGCTGCTGTCTTTTCCTTTTGTGTGCTCTTCTTTTCCGGTTGCAAATAATGCAAATAATGCTTTTACATGCATATTCATGAGCACAGAGAGGCATGCTGGGATGCTGGACAAAGGAAAAAAGAAAACTAGAGAACAGAAGGAGCTGTCAAAGCAAAAGACAGAGAGAAAGAGAGACAGGCCTGGATGACACTCATTCATTCGTCCTGGAAATACTAGTAATAGTATTTCCTAGTTACTAATACTAGTAATAGTAGTATTAGACTCAAAATCCACTGCTGAACTGTATTTCCACTCCTTACAGTGAACAAAAGGTCACCCAAACTATAAGAGATGAGCATGACTAGCACACACAACAAAAACTACAGTAGATGAAATTTTTAGCAACATTTTCAAAGCTAAACAGAGTGCATTTTTTAGATTTAGATTTTTTTAAAGACTTATTTTGTTTATTTGGTTCATTTAGTAAGTGTATTATTTAGTTTATATATATTTTAGTCAACATACTGTATATTATATCGATTTTTGTTGTTGTTGTATAGTGGTACTGTTATTATTTGTAGTATTCTGATTCCCAAGTCCATTTATCTTGTATTAAAAACCTGGTCTCATTGTTTATACATAGGTATTAGTACATAACGTTTACAAGCACAAAACTTACATTTTTGTAAGTTTTGACTGATGCTGAAATGTACAATTTGGACGTACTGCAACATTTAAAACATAAAATTACTATGTATTTACAACTAAAAAACTTAAAATATTTACAAATCTTTTATATCATTAAGATATTTGTATCAATTAGTGCTGTCAAATTTAGCGCATTAATGCAGGCAATTAATTCTTTCAGTTTAACGCGTTAAAATTTTTTTACGCAATTAACACAGGGGTGGAGCTAGGGTTAGCCATCCCACTCACAACTGCTGATTCTGTCTCTTTTTTTCTTGACAAGAATTGTGTTTATTTAAACGCAGAATTTTACGACAACATCAAACGGGAGACTTTTCAGACGTGCACTCCAACTTCGCCTCAGCACCAGGCACTAGTCAAACGAGCGCGGAAACAGTGACAAGGGAGCTTCAGTAGAACAACAGAGAACTGCGGTCAGATGAGATACTAATTTTAACTAAACAAATTTTCCTGTCTTGTCAGCCGTTATACTGTGCTCGTAGCGCGTGCTCTTCAATTGCTCGCACAAATGCAGTAGTGCGCGTTGTTTATCATTTCATATTAAAGTGCAAATGAAACTACAAGCATGCAATGTCGTGGTTTTGTCATCAGTTAAGTCTTGAAGTTACCAAAAAGGTGATTAAAGCTGCCTTAAAACTGTGCAAGTATGTAAGTATTTGTTATACATGAGTCATATTTAAAAACATGTCTCTGAAATGCAGTGGTCTCCCTCATCTAACAAACCCAATTCAACTCGTCAGCTCATTAGTAGAGACTTTAAGACCTGAAGTGGGTCAGAAAAGGTAAAGAGTTGTGAGAAAATATGATGCATGTCAGATCTGCGTCATGTTCAGCAGTGGCAGCTCTTAAAGCAGCCAAAATAACCTAATAACCCAGCTGCTGTGATGTCTGTTAATCAAAGAACAAAAGAAAAAAGAGGAAATCAATAACTTGAAGCTTTAAGGATTCATATATATTTAATTTAGAATTTAGTGATTGATAACTTTATTCAATTTCTGTATATTTCCTACTTGCTGAAGGGCACAGGTAAATATGACATTTATTATAATGGGTTTATGTGAGGATTGTTTTATATTATTTAGTTGTTGTTTTTTTAAGTCAATTAAATGTTAAAATGTATAGCTCTAAATTATACTGTAATGTATACTGAATGCATATAGTCAGTGGTTAAATATTAGTGGGAAAAAAAACTATTTCATAGAGACATCAGTAGTGTTGGTGGATGCCATTAAACAAATATGTACTGTAAAAAAATATGTAAACAAATACTATCTTTATGTTGTTTCTACATTAATTTGAAGATTGAATGTGAAATTATTGCAATATAAAAGTATTTTTAAAAACTTTAATGTTAGGTGATATTAATCCCAAATAATTTCAGAAAAATGTGTGATTAGTTAGTTTTTTTAATCGATTGACAGCACTAGTATCAATGCATTTTTAATTATTTTATCATAGATTTAGATTTTTAAACCCCTTAATCTACTCCCAAACCTAAACATACACATTGTATAGCGAATATAACAAGATAACGGCATGTCACAATCTGTGACGAAGCAGACGAGAGCCAATGTGTGTTCGATTTTACTGCCATAAAACCTGTCTTAAAGCTTCTTGAAGCAGAATTTTTTTTATTTGTAACGAGTGTATCAGCGTGGGTTTTGATGCTTATGGTCGCTGCTCAGGATGGAGATGAAGATCGCAAAATAAAAGCTTGAGCTTGGGTCTGTTCCTCACAGTTGTATGGATTCTGAAGATTTGGATTACAGCACACTAATAAAACTGATTCCTGTTGTAATTTTGTTGCATTTTGGTGCATTTTATGGTTCTATTGTAACTCACCGCATGTTGCAGAAAACGCTGTTTGTGTCCCACGGCAAACAAAGTAAATATTACATGATAAGTAATGGTTAAACGATTGCTGAAATGTTATTCATTTTAAGGGTTTAAAGTTTAGTCTTGTTTAACATTATGCATTCTTCTAAACGAGTTGGCAGCAGAAAATCACACAGAACATAACAAAATGTTATCCTGTCATATTAAGTAAATGAGTAAACTTCATTTAATAAATGCAACTGAAACCATAATGCCATTGATATGACAACTGAATACAATATTAAAAAAAAGTTTAATACCACGATTGCAATATTCATTAAGGATTCATTTGTAAGTCTGTAAAGTTGTTCATGCAAAAATTATTTATGTATTGTATGTTTAGATGCTGTAAATTAGGGATGTGCGCGACGACTAATTTGACTGTCGTTTAAACTAAAGTTTTGTATCCGACTAGTCTAAAAGCAAGAAACCCCCAAAAGATGGTAAGAAAAAAAACCCTCTGTGCGTGCATGTAGCATAGCCTATATAATAGCCTATATTTGAAATACTTAATCTATAAATCCACCACCGAAGTGGGTGTTCGTTAGAGGAATAGATGGCGTGGATAGGATCGCAGCACCGACGGGTTGTAGTGAATGACATGATTGACAATTGCTGGCTTTGGCCAACCTCTAAGCTAACGCCTACGTGCCTGTATTGAATATGATTACGCATCGCTCCAGTAGAGTTATTGTAAGACAATTTGACATTACACAGTGTACTCAAAACTTTTCAGTTTCCTTCTAATTCAAAATAATCCCACACCTTCTCGACTTTCGCATGGTCATTTTTGAACTTGCCACAACTGACAAAAAGAAAACGCATGTGAGGTCTGAGGTAAAAATGTAGTTTCCGCCCAGATAAACTTTTAAAAATAATGTATTATTTTTCAAACGTTTTATTTTAACTTGTTATTTAAAATGTTTTAAATGCAATGTTAAAATGATGGTAATGTGAATGATAAAATCCTGTTTTTGTTTTTTTTTGTCGTGTAATCGACTATTGTTTTCAGTGACTAGTAGGAGCTGTTCCGTTTAGTCGACTAGTCGACTAGACCCGCACATCCCTACTGTAAATATGTCAATATTGTACGTTTAGATGCTGTAAATATGTAAGTATTGTGTGTTTCAGTGTCTGTGCAAACCTAAGCAAATGTACGTCAAATTCTCATGAGATCACGTTGGTTTTATGGATGTTTAGATGCAGTTACTGGGGGAAAAAATTATTAAGCAAACTTTTATTTGCATTGCAGAGGAGTCAAGGGAACATTTGCTTTGGTCTTGGCTGAATACTGAAAACAGTGTGTGCTGTTTGTTTTCTACTGGAACCAATCCAGCATCATCTTTGCTCTTAAACTGCCTATCCAGAGAAATGGCAAGGGGATCTGTATGCCCTGTACACACAGTATTGGAAGTGCTGATACCGTGGATCCGAGGAGAAATGGATCTGAATTGCCTGACTTTGGGTTCACCCATCG
>NW_015631049.1:2661565-2677113 GCF_001515625.1 Sinocyclocheilus rhinocerous | reverse complement strand
GGGACAACATAGTGAGATCTTTACGAGATCTTTTCAATGAATGTCTTTGAAGAGAAAGCACAGAGTGCAGTGGCCAGTTAAGGTCTCATTCGGTTCAGAGTGAACTCATCAGTCAAACAGCCAAAGTGCCAAAGCACCAATTCTCATGAAAAATAAACAAGCAGGAAATGAAAGAGTAGCTGTATCTGATGATGTCGCAGAGAGAAGCATGATTGGGGGGAATGAAAAAGGGCCACAAAATTGACATATGTTATTTGTATTACTGTTAACTGTGGGAAAGGGAGAAAGAAATAAAGAAAGAAATACTGAGAAAATCAGAATGACAGAGAGAAAGAGAGAGAAAAAATATATATATAAATATATATATAAAAACAGGTGTAACATTACATTAGGGCTACACCTGTCACAATTTACATTGAATGATGTTTTGAATAGCTTTATACCATTGTTTGAAGCAACTGCATGCCATAATTTTATATAAAAAATAAACAAGCTGAAACCACTCTTCCTGAAAAACTTTCATTGCTTTTCTATAGCATTAAGCATCAAAAAATAAATAAAATAAAATAATATTGGTATTGGTATTATAATTTTATACTAAAACTAAAATTAAAACAATGTGAACCCTTAAGATAACCTGTACAAAGAAGAAGAAAAAAAACACATGTAATTGCACCTTTGAATGATTAAGAATGATTAGAAAGTCGATTAATTGTGCAGCTCTACGGTACATGTATTCGTCCCGAACAGTCACGGTACGGTTCATGCAGAGAGACGACGAATACAGTCAGTCATAGGTGATCAATCCAGTAGGGGGGGTGCACGGTAATGCAACGCTAACCATTACAACAGGAAAGAGCAGAAGAAGAGATGATCTACGCACTAGGCTCATACCGGCCCATGCCTACTACGCACCAACCTAAAACAAGAACGGCGAGTTGAGATGGCACGCAAGGGCTCAAAGAAGCGCCTCCCTGATTTAAATCAGCAGTGTGAGAAAGTTTCGGGTCGACTGGCTATAAATCGGAACCGGTTTTTAGTTTTATTTTGGCCGATCTCTATTCCAGAATTTCACACAAACTGCATTTCAATAATTTCCCAAAATGTAATTTGTATGTATTTTTTATGAAGTCTGTAAAGAGGAGAAAATACTGTACCAGGCAGATCAAGCTTACTGTTCACGATGCTCGAAATATAGGAAGAATATGTGGGGGTTATGAATGTACCTGACTGACTGTCTTTCGATGGCATTTTCGGTCCCACTTTATATTAAGTGTCCCTAATACCTGTGTACTTACATAGTAACTAGATGTGTACGTAGTATGTAACCATTGGTACATAGTATCTAGAGTTGTAATATTACTGTAACTACACACATGTAACAACCCTCCGGATGGTTTGTGTAAGTACAAATGTGTAACAGGACATATATAACTACATTTTGTAACAACAATATGTATAAGAGTAATTGGAACAATTTGATCCAGGGGGTGGAGATGGGTAGGTTTATGGGTGGAAATGGGATCCAGGGGGTGGAAATGGGTAGGTTTAGGGATATGTAAAGTGGGAGGAGTTGGATCTCAAGTTGGTTAAGTTGGTGCACCACTGTAATACCAGTGTACTTACATGGTAACTCCTCAGGAACTGTCCACTTAATATAAAGTGTAACATTCTGGACACCAACCACAATTTATATTTAAAGTCTAACTTACTGGCTGCTGCTGTGTAACATCAATTGTTTACTTAATATAAAGTGTAACACTTTCTTTACCAAAAAGTGCTGTTAGTCCTGTTACACATTTGTACTTTCATTACCAAAAAGTGTTGTTACCAATGTCCTGTTACACATTTGTATTTACACATACCATTTAGTGGGTTATTACATATGTGTAGTTATACAAACATTACAGCTGTAGATACTATGTACCAATGTGTACTTACACTGTGGTTACATACAACGTACATATCTAGTTACTATGTAAGTACACAGGTATTAGGGACACAATATAAAGTGGGACCGCATTTTCTTTTCCTCTTACCTCCATATAATGCATATTAAAGTGGTGCTTATGAGCACAGCTGCTTTGTTTACAGTGGTAACCACGGAAAATCTATATCGCTGCTGTTCCATAAGCCCCACCTGCTGTCAAAGAATAATTAGCATTTTCATTCAGTCCGTCTGCTGTTTTAGTTTTGTGTAGATGTTTTATGTAGCATAATTTCACATTATCAACTATGTCAACAATAAAAAATTGTCAACAAATGTTTTCTTGTCGAATAGTCGTTTGATCTCATATAATCTAATGTAAGGGCCAGCAGTACCGTGGTTTGACCAGTGTGGCGCTGTAGCGTAATACTGTAATTCAGCCCTCCCGGATGCCATTCAAGAGAAGACATACACGGCGCTTGAGAGTAGTGTAAACGCAGCCGAAACAGATGCTGCTGAAAGGAGCATACAAATATGTGCTGCACATTTTCCTCTCGACTTTCTAGAAAACGAAGTGTTTGAGAGAGGCGGGGCATAGAGGACCTACAATAACGTACAGTATTTGAAAAATAATGTGTTTTTTGAACATTAAAGCATGTCAACATATTCTGTTACACCAAATACACAAAATAACGATCTTTAAAAAAGCATCATATGACCCCTTTAACATGTCAGTGTTGCTTTCAGTTAGAATTACAATTTTTTCTGTTATTAAGCAGCTCTCCAGTGAGCCAGCTAATGATAAAATCTTTTTATTAGTAAACGCAATCATATTATTACATTAAAGTGATAGTTTGGTTTGCATAGATTAAAGCTTAATTTAGCTGTTAGGGCTGTTTTGATTATTATAACAATATAACGGGTTTTAAGAAAGCTAATGTTTTGAATAAAATACTTTATTCAAAAATAAAATGTCTTATCACCTACCTTTATTTTGTTCCACATCCATATGACTTACAAAAGGAGATGTTAGGCAGAATGATGCATCAGTCATTAAGTAAATTTTTCATACAGTTAATTAAATGGTGAATGAGAAGTCTCTATGTCTGTCATCTCATTTTGTGTGCCAAATATACTTAGTTTTGTTGTAAAAAAAAAAAAAAAAATTATATAATAATTGTAATTGTACAACAGTAATATAATTATTTTGACATTTTCAAAAGTTGAAGTGATTAGCCTACCTTGTTTTATTTATTAGTTAGAATATGTGTAACTCAATATTTTAACTAATTGTAAAAGCTGAATAATAGAACAAAGCCTAATGGTTAATCTGTGAAATAATTGACGATTAGTCTATTAATCATTGTAATAATCGTTAGATTAAACGATTATTACAATAATCGTTTGTTGCAGCCCTACTGTCTGTTCAAAATAAATGAAAAAATACATTTCCTGTTGTACCGAACTCGTATCGATCCGTGACCCCAAAACCAAGGTACGCACCGAACCATGACTTCTGTGTACTCTTACACCCCTACAAAAAATGAATGAGGAAAAATTACAGTGTGCACCTGAATAAACTAGTCAATTTTGGGAAAAAATTGTGTGTGCATGTATGTGAATATTAACATATTCAAGTAAAATACAAAGGCCAAATTCCTGCTTTACCGGCCAGTCCATAAAGCCAAAAATGGGAAAGTCACACTTGAGCAGAAATGTACAACAGGAACACGAGTCACTGACTATGGCTATTCTCCATTGAGATGAAGGACATTTTCTTGTTCAGAGAGGTCAGAAGATTCAGCACAGAAGAGTTTGGAACAGGTCATTTACAGAGTGCAGCTAAATACAGGTATTGCTGCTTCTTAATCCCATTTTGTGCACATTCAGTTAGTTTTGAGAGTGACAAGAACATTCAAAAACCAAATACATTCCCATGAAAGTTAGGGACAACCAAATGATTATCAAATCAGACAGCATAGTCAACACCCGATATCTAATCTACTCTGGTCGCTGCAGTGATGACAAAGAGGATGGAAAATTGAGACACATCAAATAGCATTAGCATTGGAGACATAACTGTATTATTCATGTATAACTGTAACATTCATGAATTCATGCACAACTGATCCTGCAATTATTGCAATTAAGCATCATTTAGTAGTGGTATGATAATACACTGCCTTCACTTTTCTGGAAAATTCTACACAATACAGCTGTACAATCATACAACCGAAAGGCCACCATCAGCATTACATTTTGATTAGAGTAGTCATTCTCACAGACATTCACAGTTTTTGAAAATGATGCATGCTAAACACTCACACACACGTACGCCTAGAGCAGTACAGTCACACATGACTGACTAACAACAGCCAAGAGAAATCCTTCAGAATGACTAGTGCTTGTAAATAGTATCATTGGGATTCATTGCTGAGGAAAGAAAAAGGAAAGGCTGATGTAAATCTCAAAAGGATTTACTGTTATTTTGAGGACGCTGAATTGAGTTTTGTTTTAAAGGAATAGTTCTAAATTCTAAATGGAGAGTTTGCTGAGAATTTACTCACCCTCAGGCCATCCATGATGTAGATGAGTTTGTTTGTTTGTTTCTTCATCTGAACAAACAAACTTGTATTTTAGTCAGAAACAATGGTTTGAAGTTTAAAAAAAAAGATGGATTTGTTTAGTATAAAAATTCATTTTTTCACTTCACAAGATGTTAATTGATGGACTTGAGTCATGTGGATTATTGTGATGTTTTTATCAGCTGTTTGGACTCTCATTCTGCTGGCACCCATTCACTACAAAGGATCCATTGGTGAGCAAGTGATGTAATAGGCCTATGTTCCAATGCAGAAAAAAACTAATCTACATCTTGGATGGCCTGAGGGCAAGTAAATATTCAACAAATTTTCATTTTTGGGTGAACTCTTCCTTAAATTATAATTTATATCCTTTAACCTACCTCCAAACTAACACAATATCTTTCAGCAATTAAAAATTTTAACTAAAACATTATTTGTATAATTGTTTATTAGGCAATTTTAGGTTAGGTTTAGCATCACTGTAGGAACATTTCATTCTACAATGTATGCAAAACCTGACCTACACACACAAACACACACCAGTAGGGAAAGACATCAGGTGTTGTGTGAATTGTGGTATTAAACAGTGCATAAAAGCAGAGCATAATCTCTCTGTCTCTAATCTTGCGTGAGCTAGTGATATAAGTTGACGTGTATATTGATGTTCAGTGATCTTCTAAAAGCTCTTTGTCTTTCCTGACTGTAATTACACAGGCACTTTGATTTTGTTTGTTTCTCCTTATTGAAGTTTCCCTCTAGATGTTCTTATTGTGATCTTATTCTTTCATAACTGCCAAAAAACTCCCCCAAGCTACTCTCTCTGTCTTTTTTTGAAGCCTCCTACATCAATACGGGCTTTTATTGGACGTTACCTGTGGCTACATCTCATTTAGCAGAGATCATTTATCCAAAGCAACTTAAAGCACACCAACTAACTTCTATTGTTCTGCTGGAGCAACCTGGGGTTAAGTGTCCTAGTCAAAGGCGCAATGCTGAATTCCCCTCAAAATGCTTCTATTGTTTTCCTTTTCAGGTATAGCACCCTTAATCCATCAAAGCACAGTTTATTCGTTTTTATCTCTGCATGATATCTAATCCATGTTCTATCTGTTGGGCGTTTCTAAATTTCTGCTCAGTTAATTTGCAATAAAATTGCAATAACTACCGACATGTTGCCATTTATGAATCAATTCAACTCTTTAAATGCGCTGCTGTATGTTGTCTACAAAAATAACTAGTTCATTCTCACTGCTGTCTCCATCCACCTGAGGGGAAGTTAATTTGGGATCTTGTTCCGGAAGATTTACCTCGACTCTGACAGCAAAACAGCACCATTTAAATATCACCCCCTCTTCCTCTCACATTGTCCCCTGTCAATACAAATGCAAATGTAGACTTCAGAGGGGAAAAAAAAATATGTATCACACTCTGACTCTATCAAATCCACAGTTTCAGCTGCTATGCTTCTCTCAAGGGCAGAGCTGGTTTGATGACTGTCCTTAGAGCAGGATGTCACCAGCAATTCGTCAGACAGAAACCTTGCCATTCACAGTGCTGTTACAAAGAGGAATGGCATTCATAACTGCCAACAGACTTATACAGCTTGAGAAATTTAAAAATAACATGTTTCATATATGTTCATATGTCTGTGTTTCATTTTTCACTCCAAACCAAAGAAATATATTAAACTGTGGTAGAATATTACCTGCATATTACTTTTTCACCATTAATATTAGATAGTCTATTATGTATATTGTATATAATGTATATTAGATATATAAAGAAAAAAGATTTACACTTAACGTTCACATGTTTGGGGTCAGTTTGGTATTTTTAATACTTTTAATCAACAATGATGCACTAAATTGATCAAAAGTGACAGTAAAGGCAATAATAAAATTAAGAAAGATTTCTATTTTTTAATTTATATATATTTTTTTATTTTCTATTGATCAAAGAATCTTGAAAAGATTCACACACACACATACATATATGGAAAATATGAACCATACTTATTTTTCACAATTAATATTACATGTATAAACTAAGAAGAAATTTTAAATTCAGTCCAGATTTGTGTCAACCACTTTTCACAATAAATATATTTCCAAAGAAAGTGTTGCATTAAACTTTTTCAGTAAACATAAGTGAACACGTCAGGCCTAAAAATACATTTTGTAAAATATTTTTATTTTTTTCTCAAATTTTCCAGCACCACATTGCAGCTCCTGGGTGACCTCAATTTGAAAGTCCATGTGTTCACATGTCTTATGGTTGTGATAGAGCAGTATCAAGAGTAATGCTGGATGGAGAAAAAAAACACAGATGCTCAGAAATACAAAAATGACTCTGCACTCCAGGCCAAATCATGTAACTTGGCTCAAACACACTGGCCGAGAGCAGACTACCTGGGACTTACAGCAAGCTGATGCTCACACACACGTAAATCAGCTAGCTATGCTCTCAAACTTAAAAGAGGGGTGAAATTTCAGAAGGGATGGGAGAAAGGGATGACCGGAACGGATTCATTCACTTTCCACACACACACCTTCATGAAGCTCAGGAGCTCATAGGAGTGCACTGAGGTGGTACGACAGGTTACAAAGCCCTGGTTCAAACTGTCAAATGGGTTAGAGTAGAAAGAACAAGTTAGCTAGGTTTTTTTTTTGTTTTGTTTTGTTTTACTTTTTTTTTTTATTACACTTAATGTTAAAGCAGAGCTGGACCTAAGCTAAGGTTAAAGCAAACCTGAGGTTAAAACAGAGCTGAATTGAAGCTGTCCCACATTGTCCAGAGCAGGAAAGTACTGGCAGCGTTCTAGTGGAATTTCTTTTCAGTTACGACTAGTTAAGGATCTCCTGTCAGGTAGAGGATTAGTCAAACTACAGAATCTCTGCTGTCATCACACCATCAGGAGCTTGTATACACCGACGACTACTCTTCCAGGCTCTGATCGTCACACTGATGGATGTGATGGCTGTCTCTCTGTCTCTATGAATAGTCCTGCCACGTGCAATTCATATATTCAAATCTGCTAACGAGTATGACATGCAAAACAGTCAGACTGATAAACAAATAGACAGAGATGGACAGAAATCTAGGCAGACCGATTCAGTTTAGTAGACTGAGAAGCAGGCCTTTAATTGAAATTAGATGCATGTTATCTTTTTTAGTCCAAACTTTGTTAATTTTTGGTTGCACATGGTTTATTACATATCACATGGTTTATTTTTAAAGCAGCACTAAGTCAATTCAATTTAAAATGAGTTTGACGCCTTTGCACTACAGAGGATAATTTTCTTAAATAGTATTTCTGTCTTATTTTACAGTTAAAAAAAAAAGTAAACATCCATTAAAAATTAATAGCTTTATAAGATTTATATCAGTATATTTCTAATTTTAAGCATAAATGTAACAAAGTATAGTGAGGGAAAATGCATTTATTGCATTTTATTTAAATATATTAAAAATAAATGCATTACATAAGAAAGTTTAGGACAAAGAAAGTTTGTTAGCATGTGAGAGTGGAAAAGGAGAGAAGATATGAAGACTTCGTCACGTATCCACGTCGATGAACACACATGAAGACGTAGATGCCGATAAGCAGTCTTTAATAAATCCACATATAGGTAAATCCAAGCAAGAGACATTCACGATACGCTCTTTGTAGAATTGAACAGTAAGAAAGTTATTTCCCTTAACCAGGAAATTAACGTTCTTAGAATTGACAGACAGTTGACCCTGAGAGGTCAAGTAAATATCTACAGCGGATCTAAATATTTATAATTAATTATAACTAGTTATGATTAATTATTCATATTTCCCCATGAGCTGATTCGCTACACCGACAAACTCAAACAGAACAGGCAGGAACTTAAATACACAGACCAAACTAGGATAATTAACAAGACACACCTGAACATAATGAAAAACTAAAATCAGAAACCACGACAACTAACCAGACAGAGAAGGGCACTCAGAATATATCTTGAAAATTAGTAATTATTTTGTTTCATAATCTGTGTTGAGGCTCATAAATAAAATTAACTTCAATAAACATTAAACCATAAAACCATATAAATAAATAAGTAATGCCAAATAATTTAAGTTATATTCTGAAAAAGTACAAATTATATATTATAAATATATTTTCTTATTTAATATATTTAATTAATATAATCTTGTAAGAATGTTTAGATGTTTTTCACTATTAAACAAGAAAAAAAGGTCACTGCAAAAAGTACAATTTGTATTTAATAAAAATATATTTTCTTATTTAATATAATCTTGTAAGAATGGTTATTTTTTTCACTACAAGAGAAAAGTACATACTGCATTCATGTATTGCAGCGTACAACCCTAAAAATACTCTTTGTGACTCTGTATGTTAGTGTGCAAGAGGGGGAAAGGTAGAGAGAAGCACAGTGTGTCAGTCAGAGAAGAAAACAGCAAGAGATGGCGAGAGAGAGAGAGAGAGATACTGGGGATCACAGGGTTTTAGCCAGGATCGGATAGTGGTTGCAGAGCTCTTAAAACTTCTGCGTTATCTTGACCTTATCCAACCACACAGACCTTGGGCCTAAAAAGGTTGGTGACCACTGGTGTAAGGCAATAGAAAATACAGTTTGTACAGTATAAAAACCATTACGCCTATGGAGAGTCCCCATAAACCACAAATACAAGTATGTGTGTGTGTGTGTGTGTGTGTGTGTGCTGCGTGTGTGTGCTGCAAACAGTCCTGCTAAGATACTTTATTCATCAGCTCTAAACAACACACATATACACACATCTCAACACCAACAGGTACACACACTTGAGCCTCTCAGAGCCACATGGTTATACCAATAGTCTATAACATACTCTAAAACGATGCTATAACTCTATTTTACATCTGTTGTACTGCATGAGAGTGACAATGTATCAGTTTACAATTTAGAATGTATTTTGCATTACAGCAAGTGAAACCTGTATTATCAGAAGGGTTGAATATTGCAAAAAGCAAGTAAAATGTGAAGTGTCAGATGGGTTATATTGTGCATTAAAGCAAATGACATCTGTATTATCAGATGGGCTGAGCAATGCATTAAAACACATGAATGACCAGTATGGAAGAAAATTAATGACAAATGTTTTTGAAACAAAAAAGCCTGTTGAATTGCACTAACTGAAAAAATAATGCATTGAATTAACAGTGCTTGCATTTTAATGCCTTGTATTTCCAGGGTTTGCAGGTCCTGAAATTTAACATAGTTGTTTATTTAAGCTGTGAATATTTCAATTCAAAATATTTCACACACATTTTCATAATTAAAAATTCAATAATTCATATTCACCTTCCAGAATTCACTGGATTCAACATCTTCGCTGTTACTCGTTTCCCCATGTAGACTAGCTTACGTGTAAGCAGCTTTCTCTACCGCAAAGGACATTATAATGCTATTTTACCCGACGCTGAAGTACAGAACTAACATTACATCTGAGGAAGACATATATTGCTTTCGGTTGCTTAATTTCCTTAACTTTGTATCATGGCTTGTGTGACACTTTTCTGTAATACAGGGGTTTCCCTCATACGTCACACTCTAGGATTCCCCAACGATGCTTAAGTGAACTAATACAGAAGTGATAAATACAGTGAAGACCTCAGATCTCGGAATACACTTTATTGATGATGCGAACCAAATACAGGTAAGCAAATGAGGTCAGAAGAACGCAACGCGCTGCATTTTCTTTCTAATCGCTTTCTAGCGCCGTACAGTTAGTTTTAGGATCGATATTCACCATATATTCGCTTTCCCTTGCCGCTGATTTACAAAGTCGACAGTCACAAAGATATCACTACCATTAGTGATTAGTTTAACAATATGCAACCACTTTATAACAACGCAAAAAAGGAATTCAAAACCGCCTAGGTGTATTGTTGCTGCAAATTTAAACTGGAGAAAGTTTGACGCACTATCACACCCAAGGGACCATCTGACAATTCCACCGACTGGGTTAAAACGTCCTATGTATTTTATTTGAAATTACTTTTAACATTTAATATAACACACTGTCAAACTGTAAATCTTTTATTACTCATAGTGATTTACTATAGGTGAGATTTTGTCAATAACTTATATGTACAGTACACAATTATTTTCTTTAAAAAAAGTTTTTTCATGTTCCAATGGTTGTAGTACATTGCTAGATACAAGACTGACTTACTACAGGTTAGATTTTACCAATATCTCCCTTACGGTATGTACAGTATACAAATTTCTTTTTAAAAAACTACAGTAATTCGCCAAAAGGTTTTTTTCATGTTCCAAAGGTTGTAGCATGTTGCTAGATACAAGACTAGCAAAAAAAAAAAAATTATCTCTTTAATCTTTCTCTGTCTAGCTTGTACTTACTTGAACAATGCTTGAAACTTGGTACTACGAGCACTTCCTGTGTCTATCTGCCTCTTTAGGATGAATCGCTTGATGTATTCCCCAATTGTAAGTCGCTTTGGATAAACGTGTCTGCTAAATGAATAAATGTAAATGTAAAGACTGACTTACTTCATGTGGAATTTTGCCAATATCTCCCTTACTGTATGTACCGTTCACAATTATAAAAAAAAAAAAAACTGTAAGTCCCCAAAAGGGTTTTTTCATGTTCCAAAGGTTATTGATCAAAAAATATTGATCTACTGTATGTACAGTAAGGAAGATATTAGCAAAATTAGTAAATCAGTCTAGTCACTAGGAACATACTACAACATTTGGAACACGAAAAACCCATTTTGGAAAATTACTGTAATTGTTTTCTTAAAACAATATTTGTGTACATACTTGGGGAAAGTATTGTCTAAGGCGAGTTATTGGCAATATATATTTAGTCAGTTTGCCCTCTAGGCATTTACTGTAAACATTGATTTGAATTCATTATTGGACTTCGTTTTTTTCTGTGAGGTAAATTTGCAGATGACCTCTAAAGCAGCATCTGCGAATATGCAGCCAAAATCTAACCTAAAACTAACTTTACCGCGCTTGGTTTTCTATAGGAGAAAAAAATGGTGAAACTTTGTGGGTTGTGGGCTTATCTGCTTAACTGTACATAGTATATTTAATTCATTAGATGCCGAATTTGATAATTTATTATGACTGACTTGAGGATAAACCACGTTAAGTGTCTTCTTCTTTATGTGAAATATGTTTAACGTGCAGTTTTGCAACTTGCGTTCATATTCTGATTTCATCCATCTGTATATAGTTTGCATCATCAGTGAGGTGTATTATGAGTTTGGTTTTTTCTGTGAGGTAAATTTGCAGATGACCTCTAAAGCAGCATCTGCGAATATGCAGCCAAAATCTAACCTAAAACTAACTTTACCGCGCTTGGTTTTCTATAGGAGAAAAAAATGGTGAAACTTTGTGGGTTGTGGGCTCATCTGCTTAACTGTACATAGTATATTTAATTCATTAGATGCCGAATTTGATAATTTATTATGACTGACTTGAGGATAAACCACGTTAAGTGTCTTCTTCTTTATGTGAAATATGTTTAACGTGCAGTTTTGCAACTTGCGTTCATATTCTGATTTCATCCATCTGTATATAGTTTGCATCATCAGTGAGGTGTATTATGAGTTTGGTCTTTTAATAGCTATCATTGTGTGAGCCCACTGAGCTGCGTAAAGGTTGTTTTGTTTTGTTTTTTGTAAAAGATTTTTGACGGAAACAGTGTGAAACCTTAAGCAATCGTTCATATTCTACATCTGCTTAACTGTAGTCTATATCGTTCGCAGCATCAATAAAGTGTATTCTGAGATCTGAGGTCTTCACTGTATATATCACTGTATTAGTTCACTTAAGCGTCGTTGGGGAATCCTGGAGTGTGACGTATGAGGGAAACCCCTGTATTACAGAAAAGTGTCACACAAGCCATGATACAAAGTTAAGGAAACTAAGAAACCGAAAGCAATATATGTCTTCCTCAGATGTAATGTTAGTTCTGTACTTCAGCGTCGGGTAAAATAGCATTATAATCT
Source organism: Sinocyclocheilus rhinocerous (assembly GCF_001515625.1). Taxonomy (NCBI): domain Eukaryota; kingdom Metazoa; phylum Chordata; class Actinopteri; order Cypriniformes; family Cyprinidae; genus Sinocyclocheilus; species Sinocyclocheilus rhinocerous. The sequence goes on along the minus strand of NW_015631049.1, from coordinate 2,664,584 downwards.
CCTTTGCGGTAGAGAAATTAAAATCGAAATTAAAAATCGTATTTTTAAACAGACTGAATATTTGGGAAGTGAATTCTGGAAGGTGAATATTAATTATTGAATTTTTAATTTTGAAAATGTGTGTGAAATATTTTGAATTGAAATATTCACAGCTTAAATAAACAACTATTTTAAATTTCAGGACCTAAAAATGCAAACCCTGGAAATACAAGGCATTAAAATGCAAGCACTGTTAATTCAATACATTATTTTTTCAGTTAGTGCAATTCAACATGCTTTTTTGTTTCAAAGACATTTGTCATTAATTTTCTTCCATAGACCAGAGCACAATTTCTTTTCTTTCAGCTATGCAAATTTTTGCTCAGCTCAACAAAAATTTGCTTTGCAAATTGTTTTGGGGGAAATCGTTGGACATTTTTTGCCACTCGTAGTGTGAATAGGCATTTAGAGGCATTAAACTAGAACTACAACAAGTAACCCCCCACAATTGCACTCAAACCAATAAAAATTAATTTTACGTATGCAAATACACAGTTTAAAGTCAACAAAGACCAGATGGTCAACCAGTTAAACTACACTGTAAAAATTATTATTTGTAAATATACAACAAAGATTATTAGAGTACATTTTACAAGAAAATACTATTTCATTCTTTCTACTTCAAAATTTCACATTTAATTCAATGTGTTACAAGTTGTTTATTTGTAATTATGTGTGAAACTATTTTTATTATTTAAAATAGTTTCTACACCATTTTCTTCAGTATACCTCAAAATCAAGCTGTGAGATCACCATCAGTTTTAACCAGCGAAAACCAGCAAAACAATTTTTATTGTTTTCTTTTTAAAGGGTTACTCCACCCCAAAATGAAAATTTTGTCATTAATCACTTAGCCCCATGTCGTTCCAAACCCGTAAAAGCTTCGTTCGTCTTTGGAACACAATTTAAGATATTTTGGATGAAAACCGGGAGGCTTACATCTACATCTACATCAGTTTCTACATCTTTTTATGTGCGATAAGAGCACAGTCTGTTTTCTTTTGTCAGCCATGCCTGTCTGTGTTGCATCTGAGGTCTTAGAGACCAGGCATTATGGGACATCATTATTTCTGTCTTTTTGGGGTTAACTGCCAGGGCCCATGTCTAACGGAAATTGTTCAAGGGGTCAAGATGTTCATGTAGACCCTCTGAAGGGAGAAACCATGTGTGGACAGGATACATTTGACTTGAGATTGTTCCAGGGCGCCTGTGCTCCTTCATTAATGTGTATACCGAAAAGTGTGGGACTCCCGACTGACTGACTTTCAACTCCAGGGACGATATCTGTGTGTTTTCTGCCAGCTTTACCTGCACACTTATTCTTAGGCTATATTGATTTGATGATGTATGCTTTTCCTCTCACATGCTCAATCAATTTGAATAGAAGACCCTCACTGCAAATTGTCTTATATTTGCTCAAAACAAATGCAACAAAAATCAAGTCCTGTCTTGTTTTTAACTGGAGTGGAGAGAAGGTTTTCAATCTGCACAATCTATACCTATTACTCTTGTTGCAACCCACAGGGAGCTAGTGCCAAAGCCAAAAACTCAAAAAGTTAACCAGCCCATTAAACCAGACATTATTAAAGTCAGTGTCCAATGTCCTCACCATGAGTTTTCAACAACAATAAGTCAGTCTGGCTAGAGGGACTCAGAAAATAAGGCTAGAAAGGCACAAAACTAGATTGTTTCCATCATAATGTCTACTGGAAATGCACAATCTGGCACATATTCTGCTCATGAAGACATCCTATTTTTGTCACTCTGCACAGCTACTCCAGATGCATTTTTCCCCTGTATATCTGAAAATAAAATATCACAACAATAAAATTCATAATTTAAATAGCAACATGAAACCCAGATCATGATTGCACGAAGTCACTGAATTAAATAACAATGGATAATAAGTAAATGAAATGGACATTTTACAAAATGAAAGAGGTAACATAAAATAGCAATTAACTTATATTGCATTCAGTGTATACATTAATTAATTTAGGTTAATATTTTTTAAACATAAATAAAAATAAAACATAAAACATAAATAATATACCACTAAGTAAGGAGTTAGTAAGTTTTTTTTTTAAAGCAGCTCACCAAGGCTACATTTATTTGTATTGTAAAAACAATAATATTGTGAAATATTATTACAATTTAAAATGTAATATATTGTGATGACAAAGTTGAATCTTCAGCAGTCATTACTCCAGTCTTCAGTGTCACATGATTCTTCAAAAATCATTACAATATGCTGATTTGGTGCTGAAGAAACATTTCTTATTTTCAATGTTAAAAATGGTTGTGCTGCTTAATATTTTTATGGAGATTGTGATGTAGTGGACAGCAGTCAAGATGGCATTTTGATTAGATCAGGCTTTGTGGACAACAAAGGATACTTTTGCCATCAGATAAAACACCTCTCGTGGAGATGGGGGGTTAACATTAACATACAGAAACCCCCATGCAGGAACTGCTTTGTTCTCCTTCAAGCTTATCATTTGTGGAAGGCAGGAATGAGGACTTCAGCAGTCCATTGATCAAAGACTGATCCAATCAATGTGTGCCCTTTCGTTGATCACAGTCCTTCATTCTTGAGACCTAATGCCGAGTTCACACTGCACGATTTTCAAAGTCGTCGGGTCACCGTGGTTTTCACACTGCACGACTATCTGAGGTAGCAGTCAGTCGCTGCTGTGTTCACATTGCACGATGGATCGGCGACAGGAGGTTACACACTGCATGACTTTACAATAGGAAGAATCGCCGACAACTCTGTCTGGTCCGCAAACTACGTTTCACAACAAAACACACGCGAGAAGTGATAAGGAAATAACGCGAGAACCCGCGTGCGTCAGACCGGAGTTCTCGAGCAAGTCTGGAATTATAAAATATATATATATCACCCAAAGATTATTTGTATGTATTTTACGTAAAATGTAGAAATATAAAAAGAACATTCACTTGCGTGTTTACAGGAACT
>NW_015631049.1:2658691-2659366 GCF_001515625.1 Sinocyclocheilus rhinocerous | reverse complement strand
ATGGCGATTTTGCGAAACCTGTCGGCGAGTGAAAAATCGGGCTAAAATCGTGCAGTGTGAACTCGGCATAAGTGTGAATGACCACTGACTACCTCAGACTGACCGAACCGGTTTTGGAAGGACACATCTTCATATGCATTCAAACAAAATGGACACAACATCGATTAAACCTTCTTCATATCCATTTAGAAAACTGTATATACTTAATGAGTGCTGTTTGTGAGACAATGTATCACAATGTATGTGTCAGGATTGGACCTGTTTTGTCATGTGTTTCAGTTCCTGTTTTGCCTTATTTGGTCAGTGTTTATAAGTCCCAGTATGTTCAGTTTGTGTTTGTCAGGTCTACTTGTTCTCTACGTGTGTTGGCTCAGGCTCCCATTGTGGATTATCTCCTGTGTTTCTTGATTAAAGACTGTTAAACGTTTCCTTGTGACTCCAGCGTGTTCCCTCAACAGCGTAACGTGACAGAAGACCTGACCAAAACAGTATCCTCCATGTGTCTACCCTCCATTTTGTTTCCCGTTTTCACCCAGTGTCTTTTTTTTCCATTGTTCCCTCATGGATGCCCTCCTTTGCCCAGAATATCTCCTCCTCCTGCTGGAGCAGGGGGAGAGATCGCTCGAGGACCATACTAGACTGTTCCAGCTGCTAGCTAACACCACCAGCTACCCG
>NW_015631049.1:2657306-2658583 GCF_001515625.1 Sinocyclocheilus rhinocerous | reverse complement strand
TACGGTGCGAGGACGCACCTTCCGGGAGGGGGCGAAATGTCAGGTTTGGACCTGTTTTGTCATGTGTTTCAGTTCCTGTTTTGCCTTATTTGGTCATGTTCCTGTCCTCGTTTAGTTTGATTATGTTCCATTGATGTCACCTGTGTTCCCCTGATTGCCCTGTGTTTAAAAGTCCTAGTCTGTTCAGTTTGTGTTTGTCAGGTCTACTCGTTCTCTAGGTGTGTTGGCTCAGGCTCCCATTGTGGATTATGTCCTGTGTTTCTTGATTAAAGACTGTTAAACGTTTCCTCGTGACTCCAGCGTGTTCCCTCAACAGCGTAACATGACAGTATGCAGCCTTACCTATTAAGGTTTATACTGTATATTTGAATGCATGCGTCAATGATCAGCATTACCCATTGATGTTTGGTCTTCATATTTTCAGCACAATGTGTAGTAGGGCTGTCAAAATGGCTGAAAAACTAAATTTGAATTTTGTACTTATTATCAATATTCGAATTTAAAAGGCATTATTTCAGTTAGGGGGAAAAAAAGCTTTTGGCTTCTCTCCTGAGGCCACAAGGGGGCGGATCGAACAAAATATTATGCACGTTTCTTCAAAGCATAATAAAATAACAGGACTATCTTTGAAAAAGCTTAGCATAATGTTTAAAATAATTGCTTAAACAATTAGAAACAAAACAGCATTATGCATGCATGCATGTATAGTTTAATACAAAGGACCAAAAACCAATCACAAAGAGTACTTTCTTCATTTAAAAACTTGAGATGCAGTGGGATGGGGAAAAAAATAAGTCTTGAGACATGTTTTTAAAAAGTTGAACTTACATTAATTTTACATGGCTTTCTAAACATGCGGCTCTCTTGTGCGAGACGCGAGTGCAACAGTGATAGATGTCCCTCTAGAACAGTGGTTCTCAAACTGGGGGTACGTGAGATGTTGGAGGGGGGTACGCGAACAAAATTCAGAGTTTTGGCATTCATTTAATTCTACCCCAACTTAAAGTAACATTAAAACCGAACATGTATTTCTGACAATCAAAAAGCCGCTTCTAATGTAAAAACAGGAAAATGGGAGTGCCGTAAACGGTCAAATACATGATATCCAATCAGCTTACCTCATCTCTTGCAGTCAAAACTGACTGCATCCATCCACACAAGCAGTGTGCATGTGATAGGATGCCAGATGAATATGCTCCTTTAGCAAATCACGCTGCTGTTCAATGTATCTTTAAAGTAGATCTTCACTTAATAGCATGAAGAGCAAATATTGACAC
>NW_015631049.1:2656067-2657205 GCF_001515625.1 Sinocyclocheilus rhinocerous | reverse complement strand
GGGGGCGCAAGAAAAAAAAAAAAAAATGAAATAAATAAAAACAAAATTTTTTTTTTTTCGGATGTAAGCATCAAAACAATGCCCTACCGCAGTGGTTCTCAACCACGAACGCGAACAAAATTCTGAGTTTTGGCATTCATTTAATTCTACCCCAACAGTAACATTAAAACCGAACATGTATTTCTGACAAGCAAAATGCCGCTTCTAATGTAAAAACAGGAAAATGGGAGTGCCGTAAGTAAACGGTCAAATACATGATATCCAATCAGCTTACCTCATCTTTTGCGGTCAAAACTGACTGCATCCACACAAGCAGCGTGCATGTGATAGGATGCCCGCTGAATATGCTGCTTTAGCAAATCGCGCTGCTGTCTTTAAAGTAGATCTTCACTTAAAGCATGAAGAGCAAATATTGATACGGACTGAAATCGATTTAAACTCTCTTCGATACAGACACACTCTGTGCGTGTTATTGTTTTCATGTTTAAGATACAAACAAGAATGCAAATTTCCCTGAATATCCAAACGATGGTAAATGTGCCTGTGACGAGAGGGGCGGGGCCGAGAGCCGTGGGAACGGAGCGAGGCCGGTTGAGTAATTGCTAATGCGCGACACCTGCGCCACTCACCGGTCTCGAGTCTCACGGAGGAGCTCCGGAAGGATAAAAAGGAGGAGTTGTGTTTTGGTTTTGTTTGTGCGCGACAGTCGTCCGCGAGGGGCTGTCGAGCTATTTTGTGTTTGTTTATTTTATTAAAGATTTCATTGAGTGTTCGCCGGTTCCCGCCTCCTTCTTCCCGTGACTACGAACTTTGCTACAGTGCCATTAATTTTTACAACAGTACAACAAAAAAAAGACGCCACTGTAAAAAGTTTGAGAACCACTGCTCTAGAAAATGTGATAAATATGCGTTCTGTGTGAACGGCTTGGTTTCGGTTTTGACGTAAACAACATCATCTCAGCATTGATGTTCTCTTTTTCGGCAATATTTTGAATGAACAACGTAGCAGCGCCGCAACTAGTGGGTTCAACTGGATAGGCTAAAAAAAAGCATTAAAATGCAATGACACTTACATCGTCGTCGCATTTTGTGCACCACTGATAAGGCTGCCTGACGCACACCTAAAATTCGAATGCAA
>NW_015631049.1:2654436-2655922 GCF_001515625.1 Sinocyclocheilus rhinocerous | reverse complement strand
CATTTTTGCATTCGAATGTGGATTTTTATTTTAAATTCGACGAATATTCAAAATTCGAATTTTTTTTGACAGCCCTAATGTGTAGGTTCATCTGGAATTGGTTTGGAAAGTAAATTATGCATAGCAAAAACCTTAAGGACAGTGTTCTAAACGTGGACTTTAAGCTATGCAAATAGACCTCATGCCAGAGAGGGGCCATACCATGGCCACCCTTTAATAACAAATAATCTCTCGATTTATTTGTTGAATCTAGAATAATGTTTACCTTATTATTTCCCGGAAACTTCAGTTTATCTTTCCATAAGATAACATCCATAGTAACATCCAACTCAATCAATCTTTTGCACTTTATCCAATCATTGTACCCATTCAGTAGTTGTTAGTTACTCTTGTCTATCCTTTTGTTAATAAAGCCCCTTTTATTACACTTGTGTCTTCCTTGTGTTGATAATACAGTAAGAGGCTCTACAAGTTAATGGTAACTCTATAATCCTTCAGATTGATCAAACTACAACTTCTTCCAATTGATGTAATTCTTATTTATTCAACAATCTTCCATGATTGTTCTTTACTGTCAAGCTGAAATTCCTGGCTGGTGCCCCGTAAAAAAGTGTGTATGAATATTAAAGGCCAATCTTAATATTTAATATCTAATATTAATATTAAAGCTAGGGATGCACCTTTTTCTTGGCCAAAGCCGAAACCGAACAAAATGAAACACTGGGCCGAAGGCCGAATACCAAACACGGTTTTTCAAGTTATTTTTTCCCATGTAATTTGTCTTTTTTTTTCACCATTGCATAAATTAAATAGCCAAAATTTGCTTTTTACTGTTTCGTCTTACTTTTCAAAGAAAAAATCAATTAAAAAAACAACTATTTAAAAAAATGTAACACTGAAATTTTTTTTACATTCTAGCAGACATTGTACCAACAAAGCACAATTTAACTTAAAATTAATAAGTTAGTAAAATAATGTTTTTTGGCCATCAGACCCCCTTCTTGAATCAGGCATGTATTTTTTACTGTACAAATAAAAGCAGCCTTGCTGAGCAGAAGAGACTTCTTTTAAAACATTAGAAAATATTACAGATCCCAATTTGAACACTATGTGTGAATGTTATAATAAATGTATTAACAGAGCTGTTGTAATTATTATTATCATTATTATTGTGTTACTTTTTATTTCATTTTATAGAACAACAGTAAAATTACAATACTAACATTTATGAATGTTGATGGAGTTCTTGCTTTTTCTAAACTTTTATTTCGGCAGAAACACGCAGGAAGACTTCAGTGCTTCTTTTTGTTGACAACAGCAGATTTATAAATGAGTCTCATTACGAATACGTCACACATATCGCATTGTCACATGCCTTGTAAAAATTCATTAAAAATGTGACTGAGCAACTGATGAGTAACACTGTTTCAGTGCAGATTTTCCTTGCACTTTGGACTTTGAACCCTGGTTAACAAGCAGATCCGCC
>NW_015631049.1:2652103-2653583 GCF_001515625.1 Sinocyclocheilus rhinocerous | reverse complement strand
TTGTAATGATTATTATCATTATTATTGTCTTACTTTTTATTTTATTTTACAGAACAACAGTAAAATTACAATACTAACATTTATGAATGTTGATGGAGTTCTTGCTTTTTCTAAACTTTTATTTCGGCAGAAACACGCAGGAAGACTTCAGTGCTTCTTTTTGTTGACAACAGCAGATTTATAAATGAGTCTCATTACGAATACGTCACACATATCGCATTGTCACATGCCTTGTAAAAATTCATTAAAAATGTGACTGAGCAACTGATGAGTAACACTGTTTCAGTGCAGATTTTCCTTGCACTTTGGACTTTGAACCCTGGTTAACAAGCAGATAGTGCCGTGAGTTTGTGCAGCGCTGTCAGAATACATGCAATTCCATTTCACGATTTCAATCATCATACAGTAACAAGCAACAATCACCCCTTCCTCTTCTCATCGAAGACATGCAATGCAGTACTAAACAGAATCTCGCTGTCGGTGCTTGTAATGATTTTTGAGTCTTTCTCGGACCGTTTTAAATGCTTCCACACTGCTGACATGTTTGTTGCATTATAAAGAGTGCGTGCCTCTCACTCTACACTGGTTGATATTTGATCGTATCATGTCATTGTTCGGTACAATTTATTCAGTCTTTTCCCTTATTCGGGCGAATAATTTCGGTTGTCGAACATTCGGTGCATCCCTAATTAAAGCCCAAAGCCATTACACTTGTGGTGCTACTTATTTCTAAAATCACTACATTCAGTGGTGCCCCGTGTGAGGCTATCTTACATTGAAATCACTAGATTTAGTGGTGCCCCGTGAGAGGATTTCTATGAATTTAACGCATCCTTGATGAATAAAAGTATTCATTTCTTTCAATAATCATACCTGCCCACACTTTTGAACTGCACATTTTAGCATTTTAGACAATGTTAACATTTTAACAATAAGTGTTAAAAAAAATCAATTACAATGACATTGCAAATATGCAAAAAAAGAACATTAACCCAGGGTCTAGGAATGTATGTATGAAACGGCAGCTCATGAATACCCAGGATTAATTGTTAACGCTAGGTAAAGAATAAGCAGAGTAAAACGTGAATCAAGATTACACAGGATTCTTTTTACCCAGGCTTTAGAATGGCCCAGGGTTAACTATTTCAAGTGTGAAAAGCCATTTTGAGACAACAATTTCTTACATTACTGCCATCAGAATTAAATTGCGGTAACAGAGCTTTTGGAAAAAACATCCACATAATCGTGACCCCTTCCTGTGCACACAAGATTTAGATACTGTAGGTCTTCAGGGAATGAGATAAAGAGGTTTTACCTCTGGATGAATGACACACGAGCCCTCAGGGACCGCTTACCTTTCCATACGTTTGTACTGAACCCACTCAATGCTGCTATCAGACGTCAGCTAGATCAAGAAATAAGCTCCAAGCCTCTTCTGGGAGTTCGATATGTGTATGTTTGTGCTTGTTAGAGACAGGTG
>NW_015631049.1:2650545-2651955 GCF_001515625.1 Sinocyclocheilus rhinocerous | reverse complement strand
GTTACAGAGTTGCAAGAGAGATTGTTTCAGACATTCTCTCCATCTACAGGCCTTGCCCTCTGTGTTCAAAAGCACCACGCTAAGTGCTTTTGAGATTAGAACGATACGAAATGAAACCAGACTGGTAATAAGACAAGCTCCAGCACAGGTGGGAAGCCACAAGTGCTCATGACCCTCCATCTACTTCGCAGTTTAATGTAATCATGCACATACACACACGTTTAGCTTCCTATCACCTCTCTTGTTGAACGTAATTACCCAGAAATGCTGTACTTATCACGTCTACGGGCCAGCTTAACTACACAGTCACGCACATTTACAGAGATAGAGAGGGAGCCAAGTGCTTTCTGTAGTTCTAAATGGATGAACAGGTCATCCCAACCACACACACACATATATATACAGTATATGAGCCATCAACAAAATTGTCAGTGTATGGCTGAGCAGAATAAAAGAACAAAAAAAAAAATATTGAGTAGGACTTCATTTTCATTAAGACTAATTCCCTTGAGATCCTGTAGGTCTGAGTCTTTTTCCTTTTCTTATGCATCATGTCTTCTAACAGGGACTAATGATGCTCAGTGCCTGTTCAAATGAATATTTTAGAGTTGGCTAATGAGGATGAGAGAGAAGGCGCACTATTGGAGAGCAAAAGAGCGAGAGAGAAAGAGATTTATGGATGTAAAGTGGTGGGCGCTTGAACATTAGGCCACACTAGTAGGCAGCCGCAGGTCTGATGCACTGTGGGACACCGGACGCAGGGGCGGATTTAGTGAATTGGGGGCCCCAGGCAAAATATAGGAATGGTGCCCTATACAATTGCACACATTTACCTACATCAACCTTGAGGTTCCTTTTTTGTTGTGATGCTTGCTGCTGCACAGTGGTGCCCCATAGTTGTGTCCAATGTTTCTACATTTTTCATGTACATGTTATAATGGCTTTCTTTTATGTTGTAGACCATGTAATAGCAATTGATTTACAGTTGAGAAACAGGTTTTCACCAAAACAAAATAAATTATAAAACGATAAACCTCACAATTGAGCCTTTAAACCATTTTTTTAAGAAAAATGATGAGTCAGAAGTATAAATTATTATATTAATTTAAAACGGGGTCATGTGGGTGGATTTTCGCATTGGTCTGAACAAAAACTGCAGACAGGATTATTGATTATTGATTTTTAAAGGGGTCATATGATGTTGCTAAAAAGAACATTATTTTGTGTATTTGGTGTAATGAAATGTGTTTATGCGGTTTAAGGTTAAAAAAAATTCTATTATTATTTTATTATTATTTAAAAATTCATTATTTTCCACATACTGTACATTATTGTTTCTCCTCTATGCCCCGCCTTTCTGAAACGCGTCGATTTTTACAAAACTCATCGGTCTGAAAAACGAGGTGTGCT
>NW_015631049.1:2646670-2649939 GCF_001515625.1 Sinocyclocheilus rhinocerous | reverse complement strand
TCAGTCAGGCTGGAGTGATGATTCAAAAACATGAAAACCCATTATAAACGAGGCATTCGTTGCATCCAGTGGGGACATAATTATGGATTATAATGACTTATACTGTTGTTACGTGACAGCGTTTAGTGCTCTCCCGCCCCCCCCCCTCTCTTGTTATTGGTAGTTTTTGCTAATGCTTTGTTTCTTTGTCTTTCTACTCGTTGCTGTCTTTCTCCTTTAGGCTTTGCCATTGGCTGACTGAGCTGTCTGTCAGGATCTGCATATCTGTGACAGCCAATCACGAATGACGGCTCTGTATTTAAGATGTTCAAGCTCGTGCTTTGTGGGAGAGGCGGAGTTGGGGCTGGCTTCGCCGCTGCTCATTTGTGCTGTTAGTCGCTCTCTGTATGTTGCTCTTATGATGGTGTGTGGTTCGCTCCTAATTGTCGTTTAGTCAGGGGACGCCTTCCCTGATCTGTTACATCCTCCCGGAGAGAAGAGAGAGGGAAGTACGTCACGTGACATACATATTACAACACGTAGGTTTGCTTTTGTTAAACACACTAGGTCAGGAGCGTATGCCACTTTATGTACCATTTGTTTTAGGGCAGTGTAGGTTAATTAGGGCGCGTGACGCCGAAGACTCGTGTTTCTTTTCTTTTTATTTCCAGTCAGGACAGAGGGAGAAGTGTATTAAATTAGCACCTTATGTTTTGTTATTTTCTTTAATTTAGCACTGCTCATTCTCTTTCTCTCTGTGGTTGGTTTTTCCTTTGTTGTTTTGATCCAGTATAATTTCTTATGTATAGTTGTAAATAGGCTCATGGGTTAATGTACGACTTGCACTTAGAATTTACATGCTGGGTTGTAAATTCTTCTAACCTGTTAATAAAGCGAACCACTTTTATTTGTGGAACTTCCAGTCTTGTTGGCTTCGGTCATTTCCCTGTGTTCCTCATTTATGTGTAAATAGTAGGGGTGTTCGTCTGAGTGGCCTTTATGTGCGTTCCCCTATTTCCCTAGACCGCCACACCACTAGGGGACGTAACAACAACCAACCGAGAGAACCGCAGCCTTATGAGGATTGTCAAGCAAAATCGATTCAAGAATTTGAGTGAACTTCACAAGTCTTTACGACATGGCGGCGGAAACAACAAAACTACATCGAGAATAAAAGCTTTCTTTGCGTGAACATTTGGGCGGCGTTATGCAAATCTTCCCACATCGTGACGTAGGTATGTGTGGCCGTGTTAGAACGAGTCGTTTTAGGTAGGTGTGGCTGACTCATAACTTTTATAAAGAATATCTCTTTGGATTTGAGACTTTAGTCTTTGCAACTTTACAGATCTTCTTTATGCACCAAGAGCTTGTAACACTCCAAAGAGAAAGGAAAAATTGAAATTGCATCTTTTGACCCCTTTAACAACTTTAAAATACATTTATTTTTAGTTATTTTAACTACAAATTTAAATGAAACTGGAAAAATAATGAAAAGGAAATTACACATTTACACACCTAAGGATATATATCAACCAAAACAGTAACGGCGTATATGTCCTCTATTGTGTCCTTCTCATAAATGAGTAAGCGGCATTTAAAACATTAAACACAGCTTCAGTATAATATGCACTGTTGTTCAATATTTAATTACAGCTTCACATGCATGATATTTTCATTTGCTACAAGCAGGATACACAAGAAGCATGTTCAACTCAAACACGCAGACGGTTGTCGTGGTGATAAACACCGTAAACAGCAACCGTTCGCGTGTCTGTGCTTAATGCGCATCTTGTAAATTAAAAGCATTTTAGTGGGCCCTTGACTTTTGGGGGCCCACGGAGGTCGTCTACCTTTGCATAATGGGTAAGTCCACCTCAGAAGACAGACATTAACACAATTGCTGGGTGCAGACCAGAGAACGAAACTCATCCCTTATTAAATGTGAATGTGTGTGTGTGCGCACATATTTAACTATATACTGGGGACGAACTGTCCAAAAATGATCTAAATCTAAATCTAAAAATATATATGTCACACTGAAAACAAATACAGTAAGAAATTAAAATGTTTTTATGGTTTTAGTTTTAGTTACCAATAACAACTCTACAAATAGTTTTTAGTTATCGAAAGTTTTATTTTTAATTAACAAAAATGTCCTAACACATACAATAAAAAGTCAAAAAACAATTTGTGAGGGCATTTTGGAGTAGTTTCTAAGTATCTAACATGCTCATTATTCACCAAATCATGTTTTGTAATTGTATTAGTGTTATCAGGTTTGTGTGAGGTTCAGGTGTTGTACATAGTAAATATAATTATCTTAGTCCTCATTAGCACAGCTTCTGAGGTGTGTGTGTGCCTGTGCGTGCTATAGTGGCTTTTGTTTTGGCTAAAGCACAGCTCTGTGAGGATTGCATACAACTTTTTTTTTTGGACCCCAGTGACTTTCAAAATATCTTATTTTGTGTTCCACTGAGGAAGAAAATCATATAGTTTGGAAAGACAGAGTGAGTAAATGATGACAAAATTTATATTTTTGGGGTGAACTTCTCAAACTTTGCACATCGGGCACATCAGATGCAAAAAGCACTTCAATGCAAATTATGCAAATTATACTTCATAAATTTGTTTACAAGTATTTACTTGCCTCACACAATCTCCTGAGAAAAAGCACTGAAAAAAACAAGTTTTTCAGCTGAATGTAATTGCGTATTCCAGATAGTACTGATTACAAAACTCTTTACAAATCCATGAATATTTTTCTCAAATTTTGTTTTCTTATTACATTTTGATTTGTTAATCATGGACAAAGCGTATAAGCAGATTAAATCCAGTCCTTTGCGTTATGCAGTCTGGAAGAATGAAAATGCAGATTGTTTTTTAAGATGAGAAAAGAAGAGAGAAAACAGTAGGTAGAAGATAAAGAACAGTTAAAGAACAGCAGATAAAAGTGTGATCGAGGCATACAAACTAGCAGTGTAACGATTCACTCGTTTTATCGATGCATCGATTACAAACCCTGATGATGCAATGCATCGATCTTAAAAAACATGGATTTTGAATCGTGAATCGTTGATTTCGGACAGTAATTGATTTAAAACGCTAAGAATCTAATGAATCGCGATTTCTATAGCAATTCAATGCTTTCAAAATATATACACATTAAATTACTACAAGCACGAATTAATGGAGACCTTGAACAATGTTCGTGTCCTCGCCTCTCTCCTTCATGCACTCCACTATTTCCTGCCTGCAGTGACTGTCACAGGATTGCGCTCGCGCTCAGTTCG
>NW_015631049.1:2646376-2646660 GCF_001515625.1 Sinocyclocheilus rhinocerous | reverse complement strand
AAAATTTAAATAATTGTTTGTAGTATATAAAACATACATAAAATTGCCATTAGGAAAAAATTATAGATTACAAATGATTGATTATTGTCCAGCAGTGTATTTGATTTCAAATTCAAAGTAAGAGATAAGAAAATAATTCCTTGTAAAAAAAAAAAAATCTTAATAAAAAACACATACATAAAATAATTGTATTTGACATTTCTGTCACTTCTGAAATGACGGCTATGGCCCTGGTGTGACAAAATGTTAGCCTATACATAATACTTTTAAAGCTCTTTTTTAAA
>NW_015631049.1:2635649-2646039 GCF_001515625.1 Sinocyclocheilus rhinocerous | reverse complement strand
AAAATCTTGGCTTACATAAATTTCTACATATGCCATGTCATGCCATAGCATCATTAAACTAGCATCTAACAATGGACAAATAGTTTTTTTTCTGTAACCTATGGTTCTCTAACCATAAAGGCTGCTGTGTAATTTGCCCCCTGACTAAGCATTTAAAGAATTTAGGGGAAGCATTTAAATAATCCTGTGAATGCACTTAAATAATGCAGAATCGAATCGTTCTGAATTTGCAAAAATCGTTGACCTATGAATCGTGAATCGAATCGATTCGCTGTCTACCCAAAGATTCACAGCCCTAATACAGACACATGCTCAAGGTAATACGGCGTTCAGCTATATTTTATATACTGACAATAATTTACAATAATGACTAATTTGTTAACTATCAGTTAACAAGAACTAAAATACTTCTACAGCATTTATTAATATCAGTAAATATCAATTTCAACATTTTTAAAAACATTTTTAAAATCAACATTTGCATCTGGTAACATTAGCTAAAGCACCGTGAACTAACTTGACCAAACCTTATAAGAATGTACCCTAATATTAACAAATTAGACTATATTGTATAGTGTTACCAATATACTATGCTATTTTATGCTCACCAAGGCTGCATTTATTTGATAAAAAATACAGTAAATAATACAGTACTACTGTAAAACAGTAATTAAAAAGAAATATTTTGTAAAATTATAAATGTCTTAGCTGTCACTTTTGATTAATTTATCTTTTTGTTTTTCAATTATTTATTGAAGGATCATCCTTCATCCTCATGCTGAAAGTATTCATTTATTTCAAAGAAAAAGAAGATATTTTCTTTTTTAATTTAGTTTTTTTAGTTTTTTGTGGTTAATGTATTGGGTAACACTTTACAATAAGGTTCCATAAGCTAATGTTAGTTAATGTATTAACTAACATGAACCAACAATGAACTGCACATTTCTTAAAGTATTTATTAATCTTTGTTAATGTTAGTTAATGATAATACAGTCGTTCATTGTTAGTTCATGTTAATTTACAGTGCATTAACTAATGTTAAAAAGCACAACTTTTGATTTCAATAATGCATTAGTAAATGCTGAAATTAACATCAACTAAGATTAATAAATGCTGTAGAAGTATTGTTTATTCTTAGTTCATTTTAACTAAAGTAGTTAACTAAACTAATGAACCTTATTGTAAAGTGTTACCATGTATTGTTTGGTTTCTTTCTGTCTTTCTTTCTACTCTTAAGCTGAAGTTCTTATAATAAATGAACCTAGCCTCGCAAATTAGGTAAAAACTGTACAAATCTGTTAAATAGTAAGATATGCAAAGCCGTAGACAGTTGTGCTTGCTGATTTGAGGACAAGTACTAAAACTGGAAAAATGTGCCAAATCATCTGAGAAATCCACAGTGTTTTGTTCACCAAGCATCACATTCTGAAGTGTAAATGTTTCCTCTTGAAACACTGTTTGACAGCTGTGTGGCACACTTGAAAGAACAGGACAGACTGAAGAATTATTTCCAAAACTGTGATCAAAATGAGATGTTCTAATTCATTTAAACTCATAACTTCCTTCTAGACGCACAAAACAAAACACAGTTTGTCTAACAGCTTGTTGCAATATAAGATGTAATATAAGGAGTAATGACTTACCGTAAACAAGCCAGAAGAGGTGCTAATGTTAACCCAGAGAAAAAAATATCTAAATATTAAGCTAGTCAAATCACATTTACATACCTCAGTATAATAATCATTTAAAAAAATGTAAATTATAATCTTATGGTAATAATAATCTTAATTTAATAATTTAAATAATAATTTAAATCAGGGGTTCTCAAATCTGGCCCTTGAGGTCCACTTTCCTGCAGAGTTTAGCTCCAACCCTAATCAAACACACCTGAACAAGCTCATCAAGGTCTTCAGGATCACTAGAAAGTTAAAGGCAGGTGAGTTTGATCACGACTGGAGGTAAACCCAGCAGGAAAGTGGACCTTGAGGGCCAGAGTTGAGAATTTAAATAATTTGATTTAAATAATAATCTTAATTTAAATAATAATACTCTTATAGTCACAACTCTATTTGGTGGTCACCAGAGATACAGAAAGGGTCACAAAATATTTCTATGATTTGAAGTTTCGAATAATATTGACTGAAAATTCAACTTGTTATTCTTAAGAAAATGAGTCGCTAATTTTAAATATTTGTTAGTTACTACACTTTAGAAAATGGATTGTGGACCAAAAAAGTTGGTCTAAACCTCTTTGAAACCCTTGGGTGTAGAGGTTTTTAACAAATAAAATAAAATGAAATGAAATAAAAATAATAAAATAGAATAAAATAAAATCGCAATTATTTTCTAAATTTGTAGAAATCCAATTTAATGCAAAATGATAATTAACATTTAAGAACTGCTTATGTTAACTAGTCAATGGGGAAAAGAAAAAAAAAATGTTTTTTCCTGTTAAGGTACAGGTATATACACAAGTAAAAACTGATGGCCACTGATCTAGAATCTTTAAACTATGTCTAGACTGTGACAGAAGACATTTCTAAATGTTTTGGCTTTGTTAGGTTAATTCAAATGTCTGTAGAGGTGTGCTTTCAAAGACCTGTGTCTTTCCATGTGTATGACACACAAACAAGGAAAAATACCAACTACACAAACTCTGTTTTCTCCTCCTCGGCAACAATGAGAGCAAAAATGTGTGAATTTCTAGACAAACAAACAAACAATGGCTGGGAGACTTTTCCCATCATCGGTAGGAGGAAAACATTTTGATTTTTTCCATCTAAACAGATAGCAGGTGGAGAAATGAAAGGCATCACACATCTTTTATAGAGCCAAATGACACCAGCAGGAGTGGCTTTGATGTCGCAGCATCGTTCAACTAGCAGAAACAATAGCATCTTCCTCTGCCAGCATGCATCTGTCTCTCTGCTGACGGAAATGGTTAATTGAGATAGGAGAGACATATTCCATAGTGACTCTCCTGCAGATAATCGCAGTCCCAGACATAAATACTCTTAGATGGCATCACACCAAAGTCTCTTAGCTTAAGTAGTAAACAATTATATTTAACAAGTACATGTTGCCCTCCTAATTCAGTAATAACGACTGTGTTCGGATGTAAATATCCACCTAAAATCTTGTCAGTGACTATACGAGAGACTCGGTTGTTATACCCCCTGAAACAACCTTAACGTACTGCTCCTTCATCCATTTTAATGATCCTTATGTGCTGATGGCGGAGACTAATTATTGCCCATTATAAAACTCAACAGCAGTGATAGAGAAGAGAGGAGCGGAGCTGGTGGGACGGGTATGGCTGTAGTCTGGAGCTCTGCTTTATCTGCGCACTGATGAATAAGTCTAATCTATCATATGTCTGGGAAAGCCCCAAGGCCACCAGAATGAAAAGCTTCCATAGAGTAAGCGAGCAGCAGTGTGTTCATGTGTGAACTGTGACTATAAGGATCACCAAACTGCATGCGCGTGTATTGTTAGCACTGAATAATGGGAGCTCCATGGGTGTAAACAGGGCCTAAAATTAACACTCGCCAAGCACCAAATGCTTGAGTTGGAAAGTATATGAAACAGTGTTACTCATCAGTTGGCTGATAACTTTTTTATTAATTCTAACAATGCCAAAGTATGCGAAATGGTTTAAAAGAACGATTATCAAATTGCAAAGACGGCATTGAAATTATATAAATATGTAATCTGATGTTATGTCCTGTGAGCAGCTGTGAGTGTTTTCAGTGTCTCTGAGCGGTTAGCAGTAAATGCTGCTCCACACAAACTCCATCTCTGCAAGTCCTGTGAGATTGAGTCGCATATACCATGCATTTGAAAATGACACTTGCCCAAATCATCTTCCCAAACTTGTAATGAGTGTAATTCATACATCTGTTGTCAACAAAAGAAGCATTTTAAAAGAGAAGTTCCCTGCGTTTTCCCCGCCAAAATAAAAAATCTTTGGCTTAATGTTTTTTAGCAAAAAAAATATATATATATATATTACTATTGTAATTTTACCATTAGTTAAAATAATAATAATAATAATTATTATTATTATTATTATTATATAAATTAAAATTATTATTATAAAATACTCATAGTATATAATATTATAGTGATATTTCTTTATTGATTTGTTAAATGTTTATGACTAAATAATACCAATAAATAAACAAACTGATAGGGCAGCGAGCCAACAAGTCTGCTGCCTGAGCTTTCGGACGCAGCTTTTATGTTCATAAACATGCTGTAAGCAAGCTAAAATGTTCATTAATTTAGAGCAAAGGTGCCCAATTCTGCTCCTGAAGGGTCGCCATCCTGCAGAGTTCAGCTCCAGTTGGATATTGGATATTGGATATATAATTATGCAAGCTCATTTCCTATGTTTAAAGTTAATCTTTAAAGACATAAAAATTTTATAACACTTTTAAACTATCATTAGCAGATGAATATCCCTTTTTCATGCAATACATTATAATGGTTTGATGCCTAAAGTCACTTTTAGCTTTTAAAAAAAAATTTTTTTACATTTGTTTGTTTTTTTGTTTGATAATATTGTTTTACTTTTAATTTATTTAGAAAAAAAATAATATTGCACATTACATGAAAATAATTATTGGATTGTCGATACTGGTCAGCAGCTTTAAATGTTTTTACATTTAATTATTCCATTTCTGTATTTTATTTATATCTTTCTTTGATTGAATTTGTCCTATTATTTGTTATGTGCATCTTTGATCTAAGTTTTATATTGTAACATATACCATTATTGTGAAATAAAATTACTTGCAAAGTGTTAAAAAAAAATTTTTTTACATTTGTTTGTTTTTTTGTTTGATAATATTGTTTTACTTTTAATTTATTTAGAAAAAAAATAATATTGCACATTACATGAAAATAATTATTGGATTGTCGATACTGGTCAGCAGCTTTAAATGTTTTTACATTTAATTATTCCATTTCTGTATTTTATTTATATCTTTCTTTGAATTTGTCCTATTATTTGTTATGTGCATCTTTGATCTAAGTTTTATATTGTAACATATACCATTACTGTGAAATAAAATTACTTGCAAAGTGAAATAAGATTTTGGTCAAATAGTGCACCCCTACAATTACATCATAATAAAATAATGACAATTAAAATATTGTCCAAAATGTTAATATCAAGTGCATCCCTACATATTGTGATTCACTCACATAAGGTTGGCTACTTTTCTGGAAGACAAGTACAAGGCAAGTAAAAATGAGTAGTCATACAAGCCCTACACCATAGCAGATTTGGTGGATTGTACTGAAATTAAGAACTAATTATTGTCTGATCGATGCATTAATGCATTAATGAGCTCAAGACGTTCAACCTCTATGCAGGTGTGTGCATATACTTTGTCTTACCTCAGTGTGAACTGCTCAGTGGCGGCAGCAGGATTCATTAGTACTTGAAATCCCACTGTCTGTCCCTGTTTAACTGGGCTGGGGGGTGCCAGAATCTCGACGTCTCCATCCAGTCTAAGTCTGTTTCTGGGTGCTTTGTTGTCCCCAGTGGCGAGAGTCACCGTCCCAATCCTCTGCATATCCCCTTCCTGCCCTACAGCCTTTCCTTGCACCCTACCCGCTACACACTCTTTCCCCTGGGCCTCTGGAGGAAGGATGGAGTAGTGCAACTCCACCGTGACAGGAACGGGCTCCTGTGTGCGCCTACGTGGCGGAGGAGCGTTGAACCAGGTCGTTGGGATGCCAAGCTGGGCTACACAGATCCCCATGTTTCCCTCCAGTCGGCAGGCGGTTGATACAGAGCCTTCCCCTGGATCACGGAACCCAACGACACGGATACACGGAAGCAGTTCCGTGGCAGGATCCACATCCTCCCACCTGCGGCCCGCCAGATAAAACAACACCTGGATTTGAGGTCGATCGACTCCTATCCTCCTGCCTACCAGGTGCGCTCTCACCTTCCAGCCCAGTGTGAGGTGTGTAGAGGTGTGGAAGGAACGTGGCAGCGCCCCCTGGAGGAGCTCTGGTGGTACTGGCGCCTCTGCGGTGAGGTTGCCATAGCTACAGTTGACCGACAAGAGGGGAGCAGGGCCAGCATCGGGCAAGTGGAGAAAGAGAGGCTCACTGCGTGTCTGCAAGCTCCCGTTACGCATCACATCCTGTGTGGCCTCCCGGAGAAAGAAGGATGACTCTGCACCCTGCAGTTGGCAGGACACAGGGAGGTACGTGGGCAAGGATGAGGAGAACCTGGGCACGAGATCGCTACCTCCGCCCCTGCTTTCACACACTGTGGAGAGACAAAGAGAAAGAGATTTAACTGTATGTTTATTTAATTTCAGAGACACTACAGATGTTATTACAAGGAAAATTGCTTTCAGTTATAATTTAAAGTGTCCCCTGATTTTTGTTTTATCTCATTTTACGAGAGCATTTATTTACAAAGAAACAAATGAAATTAAGGCCAAGGTTCTTTGGAAAGATAATTGTATAAGTGTGTGTAGAGAGCAAGTCAATGTTCTGAGTGAATAGCAAGAAGAGTTCAGCAAGAATAAAGACAAAGATTTAAAGAGAAAATGTTATTATATGTACACTATCATTCAAAAAGTTGGTGTATTATTTTAATTTAAAATAACTGTTTTACAATTTAATATATTTTTAAAATGTAATCTATTCCTGATGGCAAAGCTGAATTTTCAGCAGCCATTACTCCTGTCTTCAGTGTCACATGATACTTCAGAAATTATTTATAGAAATTCTTCATATATAGATTTGGTGTTGCTTATTATTGTCAATATGTTGATAAAAATGGGTTTTTCCTAATATTTTTGTGGAAACTGTGATACTTTTTTCAGGATTCTTTGCTAAATGGATTATTTGAAAAACAGACATTTATTTAACAAATGTAAAATAATAATAATAATTATTATTATTATATATAGTATATAAGTCAAGCAGGTTGTGTACTTCTTTGAATGAGAATTGCCAATTTGTGCTTTTTTTACAACCTGCTTTTTCTTTAATTAACCTGCAGAAAATTATGTAAATGTGCTCATGAATACATAAAAAGTCCTAAAAACATACTTTAAAGTAAAGGATCCCACCTATGAATATGCTATTGTGGTAAAAATAATTGTGATATATCTATATAGTGTATGAGTGTATTATCACAACACTACTTTTATCCAAAGTGACTTATGTCGAACCTATGACCTTGACATTGCTAACACCATGCTCTACCAGTTAAGCAACAGGAATCATTTGAAGCCCTATGGCTCACATTTGCACAATTGTTTCCACCTCTACTGGACAGGATATGACACTGCAGTGGCTTTGTGACTACGTGTCTCTTTGTGAGTGTCAGGGTGTAACATTGATGGTGGAAAGGCCTCTTTTTGTGCTCAGGGACAATTTATTTGAACTCTAAAAACATGACCCAAAAAGTCAACAAGTCATCACTGAAATTGAAATCTGTCATTTAGCGGACATTTTTATCCAACAAAAAAGTTCCCACAGGAGCAACTCAGGGATAAATGCCTTGCTCAAGGGCAGAATGGCACTACAGCGGGACTCTGACCTCTGTAAAATCCAATCCCAGAACAACTGCAGGATCAGACACCAATCTGTTCAGCTGCAAGACCACAACTTTACTCCACTACCACTATGCTATGCTAGCATTCTTGACCAAGGAGATGCAGTCATAATAGCCAAACTTTTGAGCTGCAGCATAAAGTTTGAAAGGTCAGAAAGTTTGTACTACTCTAGTACACAATCTATTAGTATCTCAACATTTAAGCACAAAGAAATTTGGTATGGTAGCACTATATTGCTCTCACAATATTAACCCGATATCTTTTAAACACGATTTTGTTGCTAACTGAAACCTGTGTGCCATAACTCCCAGAAGTTGCATTGCAGTCATGCAATCTGATAGGAGCAAATGACATTTTTTTGAGAAAAGGTATTTATGCTACATTTGGAAGCTCTATTGCATCTGTACTCACTCATGGTTAATTGAAGCATAAAGTCAATCCTTCACCTTTCTCTAAGGATACCTCTATCATTGTAAAATCCCTCAGCACATGTTTGCATTTTCCTTTAAGGCTGTGAGGGAGCTTATCAGGTCTCTCTGCCAATCAAATGTAATACAGTCTGCCAAAAAGACTGAGTGTGCCAAATGCTTCAATGAATCAGACCCTAAATTTACAGTTCTTTCCTGTTATAATTTTAGATCTGTACTGATAGAGCCAGTATGAGGCAAAATGATGCTCGAACAGACAAGCGCACACATGCCATGTGCCGCATTTGCAACATAAAGGTAGCTGATGATTAAGTAAATGCAAGACCGAGCACAATTTAATATGCAAATAAATGCAAAAAAGAAGACCAATTGCAATGCAAATATTACAATGACATCCATGACAGTTGAAACATTCTTACAATCTGAACCAAAAACAAAAAATAGCCCTGTATTTTAAGTGATCTGAACTGAAATAATCACAGACAATTGTGGAGAAAATGAAGAAAATGTAGAAAATTTCAATACAGTGCTAGGTTATAGCTACATTTTTTCCCACATTTGTTTCTTGAGTTTCATTTAAGTTCACAAAAACTTGATAAATCAGAGAACAGGAGAACTAAGCAATA
The DNA here is from genome assembly GCF_001515625.1 of Sinocyclocheilus rhinocerous. NCBI lineage: Eukaryota > Metazoa > Chordata > Actinopteri > Cypriniformes > Cyprinidae > Sinocyclocheilus > Sinocyclocheilus rhinocerous. Next base: position 2,637,393 of record NW_015631049.1, on the reverse strand, counting down.
TCACACACATTTTACACAGAAAGAGTTTCGACCTCAGCTCATTATAAGCCAATATAAGATGATGAAATACACAATCCCAGTATTTCAATCTTTTGTATTTTTGTATTTCTCATTTGTTTTCTCTCTTTTACAGTGAAACAACAGATTTCGTGCTGATTCAGAGAGTCTCATTTGCATGTTTTGAAACAGTGACAGAATGGAGAGCAACAGAAACTCAAGCAGCTGCCTGGAATAGAACCAGAGGTTTATTGTGTTACTTTATCTCTCTCACGCTCTCTCTCTCCTCAGGTAGCGGAGTGAAGCATAGTAAAGGTGTGAAAATATAATGAAGATTTGGTATGGCGCTGCGTCTCACAACAAGAGTTTAAACACATAATAATCCCTTCAGAGAGAGATATACCTTCAGCGATTCATTTCAAATCAACACTGAGACAAAACATACGTGAGGCCTTGTGGACCCAGTGTCTTGAGGAAGAAGAGAGGCCGATGACGAGAAAGAGAATGAATGAATGATACAACAAGCAAAGTAAATTTTCCGGGTTCAAAAGCTAATAAACAAAATAATTTCAACTCGTCCCTTAGTTTAAAAACAAATTGCAGACACAGAAAGGTACTTGCAATATTGAGAGCCAGGCAGGAGTCATTAAATATTTCAAAACCTGATTTTTTTTCAGTGAAATGTAGAAATAAATGAATAAATGAATGTATAAATAAATAAATAATAACTTAAAATCAATTAAATTAATTAAAATAGAAAAAATTTATTAAAATAGTAAAATGAGGGAAAATGTCACAAAATTACTGTACAATTACTGTATAACATTTAGAAATAACATTTCTAAATGTTATTATGCTTGAATTAGAAAATACTCCCCCTCATTACTATACAAACAAGGAAATGTAGAAATAAGTAAACGCATGTATGTGTAAAATGAATGTGTACAAATAAAATAATACAATTAAATAATGCAGAAAAAATTAAATGCTAAATCACACACAAGTTTGTAAAAGTGTAAATCCCTCATTTGAAAATGTATTTATTCTTATGTTATTTATAGATTTCTATGCAAAAGTCACATTGGCAGATTCGGTCATCCATACTAAGGGTCGACCGATATGTGTTTTTCAAGGCCGATGCCGATACCGATTAATCAGGAGCGCTTGTCCTCCTAATTAAAAAAATTAAGGAGCACTTTCTGATCAATAATAAAAAATTCTGATAAAAAATTAGCCTTCCTTATACGAGGTGACATGTGACTCCTTAAAGTGACTTACAGGGGTATTTTCTTTTTACCTTTGCAATGGCATCCTTTTCATCTGTCAAATTCAAAATTTAGGTTAATAAGCTTTAAAAATTTCTATTAAAACCAAAATAATAAGTAGTAGAATAAGACAAATAAGTTACCAATCATATGAAATTAGTATTAATAAAAAATTTATTTGTACTACAAAGGGTGCACAGAACACAAAAGTGGCATGTAGGTAGGTTTTCAGATGTTTAATGAGGCTCAGAGGTAATTAAATTCATAAATTCATGTGGAGATTAATGTTTTAAATATAAAATTTTGAATACAGAAATATTAAATGATTTAAATAACTGAAATTATACCTAAAAATGAAACAAACCACCAGCAGGTGGCAGCAAGTCACTAATTTTATCACTGAATCATTCATTCAATTGATTCGTTTGAACGGCTAATTCATTCAGGAATGAAGCAAGTGACTGTCTTTATGAATGGGTAAT
>NW_015631049.1:2634642-2634894 GCF_001515625.1 Sinocyclocheilus rhinocerous | reverse complement strand
AAGAGAAAGGAAAAATTTAAATCGCATCATATGACCCCTTTAATATTAAGAACTGGTCCCTATACTAAAGTGTTACCAAGAACTTCAAATAATCTCAACAATTTATGTCACATGTTACATGGCATGCAGATTACACAGAGGTGCGTCCATGGGTTAAAAAAAAAAAAAAAAAAAAACTTTTGACTGAAAATTTTTCCTTGGCCAAACCCCATTCCACAGCCATACCCCCAGTTTAACCAGTTTAAGAGCAGT
>NW_015631049.1:2634144-2634415 GCF_001515625.1 Sinocyclocheilus rhinocerous | reverse complement strand
AGACAAATAAGTTACCAATCATATGAAATTAGTATTAATAAAAAATTTATTTGTACTACAAAGGGTGCACAGAACACAAAAGTGGCATGTAGGTAGGTTTTCAGATTTTTAGAGATGCGCAGCGGCTGAGCTGTTACTTTATTTGGAACTATATTCGTTGATGAAACAGGCAGTAGCCTACTTGTTTATTGAACTGTTGTATTAAATCAATAGCACATTTGCAAACTCCTTTAATAATTATTAAAAGCTGTCACTCTCCTTATCGCGATCT
>NW_015631049.1:2628283-2632027 GCF_001515625.1 Sinocyclocheilus rhinocerous | reverse complement strand
AGGTGTTTTGCAACTTCAGTGTAACGTTAGTGGATTGCGATTTATTGCAACTTAAGCAACGTCTGCTGCTGCCTTACCTTTGAGAGACAACTGATGCGTGATCACTGAAGCAGCTCCAGTTAGCAAGCGCTTTCGGAGTGAGAGTGAATTCTGCGTTGATTGGTCTGACTCCTGACTCCCAACAAATCAGATGGGTGGTGGGCGGAGACTGCTTAAGGCCACAGAGTGGTGAGTTTTGACAGGCTGCATCAGAGCCAAATAGCACGTTTAAAAATTAAGTTATTTTATCGGCGAATCGGTTTTGAAAATGACCGATACCGATAATCATAAAAATGCTGAAAATCGGCGCCGATAATCGGTCAACCCCTAATCCATACCTGTAACCACAACTTCAGCTTTTTAGAAGAAGCTGAGGAACGAGTCAAAGCTATTTTCTGTGGTAATCAACATTATGTGACAAATAAAGCTTAAAGGGTTAGTTCACCCCAAATTATGATATTTTTGATGAAATGTGAGAGCTGTGAAATGTGAAAAATGCCAAATATCGGCATCGGCCGATACGTTTTTCTGTTTGGCCGATGTGTTCGAGGCGGGACTTTTATTTTGACGGGTTGCCATGAGGAACTTATTTCTGTAGGTCTATGTAAATGATATGAAGATAGTTTTACTCCAATGAAACTGTCAAATGCTCATGAAGTGACTCTCAGAGGGAGTCAGAGCAGTTCTGTAGATGGTGTTGATGTATTTATGTCCTCATGTAGTGAGACGACAGAAGCTGGAATCACTGCGAGCGTCGCACACTTTGTATGTGTAGAAAACAAAACCGCGCGTCTGTGCCATTTACATACACAGAGACACGCGATGTGTTCGAGGCGGGACTTTTATTTTGACGGCGCTGAGAACGCTCACATTCTCCCTCTTGTTCGCTGTCGTCGTTCAGTTCCGTCTAATATGGATAGAAGTCTATCTAATAATCAGATAGAACTGTTAAACAAAGGAATTAAAATGTATACAAAAAAGTATTATAACGATTGCTTTAATATTATTAGTAATAGAAAGGCAAACATTATAATACTTTCTCATTTGCCGTCAGCATTCAACAAAATCGCATTTATATCATTTAAACAAATCTTTGAATGACTAATGAACATTTAATTTCACAAACCTTGCAGACTTAGTCGAATCTAGTTGAGATCTTGTGAAGTGTGCATGTGACCTGCATGATCGCGTATTCTCTGCGTGACGGCCGGTCCGTGCAAATTGAATGCTGACAGGAGGAGAGTTCTGCTTGACTGGAGACGCGCGATCGACAAACTTTAAACTAGTGATTTCAAATTATGCTGCGCTTTATGCATGGGCAATTGCCCACTGTCATATTCATGTCATTTTCATTGCATGCTGAATGTAAAATGAGTGTTACCGTGGCTTTATTTGAAAAAAAAAGATTCCTAAAGCACACAAACTTCCCAAAATACTGAATGCCCTGTTGGTTACAGTGTTTACTTCCTTTTTAATTAGATTTCACTGTGTGCTGTATGTAAAATGAGTGTTACCTTGGCTTTATTTGAGAAAAAAAAAAGAAAAAAGATTTCTAAAGCACACAAACTTCCCAGAATACTGAGTGCCCTGTTGGTTACAGTGTTTACTTCCTTTTTTATTATATTTTTTATTAAATATTTATTTATTTGTGAAAAATACTTTGTCTTCTAGAGTATAAGTATGTTTATTTTACACAATTATTTTTAACCCATTTTCAAATGATTTAAAATTTCTTAAATATAAATTAAAATAAATAGAATTATATCGGCTTTATATCGGCCATCGGCCACCCTGCTTTCCAAGATATCGGCATCGGCTGTCAAAAAACCCATATCGGTCGACCACTACTCTCAGACCCTGCACAGACAACAACGCAACGTGACATATAAAAAAATAAATTATGTTATTTTTGTTTTCTTTGCGCTCAAAAAGTATTCTCGTAGCTTCGCAACACTGAAGTTGAGCTACTGATGTCACATAGACTGTTTTACCGATGTCCTTACTATGTTTCTGGACCATTTTTGGGTGAACTATCCCTTGAAATTGTATTGAAATCAGAATATTCCTTTAATGCTGTGATATACTGTATTACGATTCTCTTATCAGGAAATTTTAGATGAATAAAGTCCATTCTGTCGCTTCCGTCTCACCACCAGCAATCATGACATAATCGCAACGCCTCAGAGGGCTGAAAAAAAAATTAAAAAGTGCAATGTTTTGTGGCGGCCCTGGGGAGCTGCGATATGGAGGTTGCACGCTATAAAGCACGTAGCTTCGGCAGATGGAGGCAGCATCGTACTGAAAACAGCATCTCGCTGTGTCACAAGTCCGTTCTTTATGGCGCTCTCAGGACTACAAAGAGGACCATAATTCTGAGCCCAAACACCTCCGCTCTGATTTGTTTCAGCCACTGGTCCCAAGGCTGACGACACCCCACACATTTCTAACCTTTCACTTTCACGCCCTCTTTCTCAGGCCACTTTTCAAATGTCAAACATTTCTCACAAAGCTGAGGATTTCATTGCGGTAGCTCAGACTGCATCACCCAAAACTTCAATTCATATATATAGCATGAAGAGTTCAAAATCTTTCCCCTGGGTTCTTAGAATTGTATTTCTGTCCATTTAGTCCCACCAATTTAACCACCCATTAATTTCATTAAGGCCAAATAAAGCGAGATCATCATTGGTTTTAACCCAATCATCACTAACCATGGCAAGTGACATACTGTATTATTCTTGTCTAGCCTGGTGTGATTCACACTGCAGTTTGTTCTGGCCAAGAATAGGCTAGTTAGACAGGAAGAGACCTGTCTGACATTTAAGTAACCAAGCACAGTTTGTTTTGTTTTACATGTTCAACTGAAATAGACTATATACCACAATAATATATCAGCATGAAAGAAATATATTTCCTGAAATGTATCGATAAACAAACTAACATTGTGTGTGCTATGTATATTTATTTAAAAGTTTGGGGTCAATAAGATTGTATTTTTATTTGAAAGAAATTACTACTTTTATTCAGCAAGGTTGCATTAAACTGATCACAAGACATATTAAAGACTTTTTAACTACTACAAAAAATTATATTCCTTATCATCTGAATTGTTGAGATTAGGAATGTCCATTTTCGATCATTTCCATGATCGATCATCATTTAAATTAACGATCAATCGATTAATCGTTAACCTTAATGCTGAAAAATGCATCTATTGCAGCGGCACACAGTCACCGGCATGACAGGATGTGCAAAAGCCACTCAAAAAAAATGCTTTCTCACCCGAATTAAAGGGGTTTTAGTCTGAATAAAATGCTAGTAGCAGGATTGTAAAATGAATAGATGTGATTATGATCATTTTATAAAATGAAGAAAGCGCGCCGTACGTTTCAGATCATTTTACTTTGTTGACTGTTTCCTAAGCCGTCACGGAGACCGCTGAACGCGCCTCTTTAAATGGTTTCGTGGTGCTCGTTGTTGTATTTTAAAACACAATTGCAATATATATGTGTGGGGGGTGTGCGCGCGAGGCGCCAGCGCAATCAAACAGCTGAAACATGAAAAAAAACAAAATTTTTGGAGTAAGATATAATCCGCAAAAGTGTTTACTTTTATTTTTGCACACTCAATAAAAACAGAAGATTTGTGCAAACAGAATGCGTGTTGTCATCCTTTCCTTTCCGTTAACTTGTTTATTGAGCGCCG
>NW_015631049.1:2627585-2628246 GCF_001515625.1 Sinocyclocheilus rhinocerous | reverse complement strand
ATATGAAAGAATTATCTGGGGAAATGACTTAGTTACTACATTTCTATTGCTTTCCATGTTGAAGAACTTTGTGTTGTTTCCATTTTAATGTAGAAGTTTAAATAACATTAAAAGCTTAATTTTTACATTATGAATGAATGATGATGCATTTATATATGGTCACCGTCACTCACAGCCGCTCGCACGTGTTTTGCGCATGAGCCGCATGCAGCCCAAAATTAAATAGCTTAATCGACCATCGATAGCTTTAATCGATTGCATCTCTTATCGACAAATAATCGATCATCGATTAATCGCTGACATCCCTAGTTCAGATATTTACAAGATTTTTTTAATTTTTACAATTCTTGCACATTAACATACAGCCGTTACCATGGTTTCCCCTGTTCACAAAGTGGCACTGTGCAAACACAACTTTCTATTTCAGACAGCTGCTTGTCACAGAGGTCAAAGGCAGTCAAACAGTATTTACATGTTTTCAAACAGCCATTCAGATTTTTTTATTCACTTTGGTGTTTATCAAATATCACCAAATACTTAAATACACCATATTTTTATTCAAACATTTGTTTACACTTGTATTTTAATCCGGACTAAATGCCAACCCAGAAAATAAATTATTATGTATTATTATTAATAATAATAATAATAATAATAATAA
>NW_015631049.1:2624800-2627350 GCF_001515625.1 Sinocyclocheilus rhinocerous | reverse complement strand
TTTTCATAGCCTTTAATATGTATTGTTTTGTTGGACAACATTGGGCGGTAAGTGAAATACATATATATTAAATACAGATTTTTTAAATACAAATACAAAAACAAAAATACAGAGATATATACCGTATATCGCAAATCGGCCAAAAAATACAGAGATACCTGGAAAAGTCAGATTTTCATGATATGTCACCTTCAACAAATAAAATATTCAAAAAATTTACTTATTTTAGCTAGTTGACAAGGCAACATTTCATTTTCTTTTTTTGATGTTGTAAAACTAAAATAAAAATTAACTATATAGACATTTAAAAATAAAAACGAATAAAAAACTAAGTAAATTGAATTAACTAAATTTAAAATCACAGCAGAAAATATGAAAATAATTCAAAATATTTACAAAAACTATAATAGTACCTCAATGATACTAAAATAACATTGCTTTACAATAAAGGTGTCAGTGTAGGATGTGTACATTCAGGGATGGGGGTGGTTAGGTGATGGGGGGGCCCCTTTTGAAAATCTGCTTAAGGCCCCCATTATGCTAGGGCCGGCCCTGCTTAAACGGTTCCATTTAAGTTATAGCCTTTATCCAGAATTTGCAAGCTACAAACAAAGCCTGTGAGAGATGACATTTGCAAGGCTCTATCCTGTCCACTTTTGAAGTCTCCTAGCCCCTTCATTGGTCCTCTGATTATTTATATGCCGTAGGCTGTAGTAAATGACTCCTAAAAACTAAACACCATTCCAAAGATCCTGGATGAGGCCAGAGATGGCACAAAAAACATCAGTAAGCTGTACTCAGGAACCTCAGGGCATCTAAATGAAGAGGATGAATAACCCAAGTACGTGTGTGCGGGTATTATTCGGGCAGTAATGGAGTTGACGGGTCATATGGTATTTTACGCCTGGATAAAATCATTCTCCTCTGGCCCCTCATGGCAAGAGCAGCTGCTTCGTTCTGCTTCCAAAAACCGTGACCTTGTAGAAAGTGCACACTCACAAACACTCTCAAACTTTCTGACCCTTGCTATCTCACTCACACACAAACACACTCCAAGTCGCTCTCACTCTGTATCAAACTCAGTCACACCCACATTCACTCTGACATCACAAAGTAACTCAGGAGAGCAAAAAAATGAATGATTTATAACGCAGTTCAAGACATCATTTGGAATACACTCCTACAAACACACACACACTGAAATGCACAACCCTGCTGGAAGCTCTTCAGGTTAATCAGCTTCCTGCCCCCCACTAAGCACTAAAACTATTTACCACATGGATGCCCAAATAATCTTTGACCTTTGCCACAAAAGGTAAAATGCCACCATCACCAAGCCTCTCTCCTATTCTGTCTCTGTGGATTTTTCTATCTATCCATCCTGTCTTTCCTTATTCCAATCTTTTTCATATTTTCACTACCTGGTGCATATGTGCTAGTGTGATTTTAGAGAGGGAGGGGGAGAGAAAGCAGTAGAGATTTCTTCTGACATTTCTATTCATCAGAGGATTATGAAAAAAGTATAAATTTTCACAAATATTTACAAATATATATATATAGTATCTCACAAAAGTGAGTACACCCCTCACTTTTCAGCAACCATTTTAGTATATCTTCTCAAGGGACAATACTATAGAAATGAAACTTGGATATATTTTAGACTAGTCAATGTGCTGCTTGTATAGCAGTGCAGATTTACTGTCCTCTGAAAATAACTCAACATACAGCCATTATTGTCAAAATAGCTGGCAACAAAAGTGAGTACACCCTAAGTGATAACAGCTGTGTGTCGTTTAACCATGCAAAGCCACATGTCCTATTCATCACGTTCATGTTTTTGTCTGCTTGACAGGACCATACAAATTTGTGTATCTTGTATTAGAGCAGTTAAAATTTGGTGCTTTGAGTACAATCCTCTCATACTGACCACTGGATGTTCAACATGGCACCTCATGGCAAAGAACTCTCTGAGGATTTGAGAATTAGAATTGTTGCTCTCCACAAAGATGGCCTAGGCTATAAGAAGATCTGTAACACCCTTAAACTGAGTTGAAATATTGACACTTTGGACACTTCAAAAAACAGACGCATGAGTGCTGCCAGCATTGCTTTAGAGGTTGCAGAAGCGGGAGGTCAGCTTGTCAGTGCTCAAACCATACGCCGCACACTGCAACAAGTCGGTTTGCATGGCCGTCGTCCCAGAAGAAAGCCTCTTCTAAAGCTGGCTCACAAGAAAGCCCGCAAATAGTTTGCTGAAGACAACCTGTCCAAGAGCATGAATTACTGGAACCATGTCCTGTGGTCTGATGAGACTAAGATAAACTTGTTTGGCTCAGATGGTGTCCAGCATGTGTGGCGACGCCCTGGTGAGGAGTACCAAGGAAATTGTGTCTTGCCTACAGTCAAGCACGGTGGTGGTAGCATCATGGGCTGGGGCTGCATGAGTGCTGCTGGTACTGGGGAGCTGCGGTTCATTGAGGGAAACATGGATTCCAGCATGTACTGTGACATTCTGAAGCAGAACATGATGCCCTCCCTTCAGAAACTGGG
>NW_015631049.1:2612375-2622326 GCF_001515625.1 Sinocyclocheilus rhinocerous | reverse complement strand
TGCTTTGAGTACAATTCTCTCATACTGACCACTGGATGTTCAACATGGCACCTCATGGCAAAGAACTCTCTGAGGATTTGAGAATTAGAATTGTTGCTCTCCACAAAGATGGCCTAGGCTATAAGAAGATCTGTAACACCCTTAAACTGAGTTGCAGTACAGTGGCCAGGGTCATACAGAGGTTTTCTAAGACGAGTTCCACTCGGAACAGGCCTCGCAAGGGTCGATCAAAGAAGTTGAGTCCTCGTGCTGTGCGTCAGGTACAGAAGCTGGCTTCAAAAAACAGACGCATGAGTGCTGCCAGCATTGCTTTAGAGGTTGCAGAAGCGGGAGGTCAGCTTGTCAGTGCTCAAACCATACGCCGCACACTGCAACAAGTCGGTTTGCATGGCCGTCGTCCCAGAAGAAAGCCTCTTCTAAAGCTGGCTCACAAGAAAGCCCGCAAATAGTTTGCTGAAGACAACCTGTCCAAGAGCATGAATTACTGGAACCATGTCCTGTGGTCTGATGAGACGAAGATAAACTTGTTTGGCTCAGATGGTGTCCAACATGTGTGGCGACGCCCTGGTGTGGAGTACCTACAGTCAAGCATGGTGGTGGTAGCATCATGGTCTGGGGCTGCATGAGTGCTGCTGGTACTGGGGAGCTGCGGTTCATTGAGGGAAACATGGATTCCAGCATGTACTGTGAAATTCTGAAGCAGAACATGATGCCCTCCCTTCAGAAACTGGGCCGAACGGCAGTTTTCCAACATGATATTTTTCTGGGAACTTATGACTTTAACTTCACTACATTTGAAAGACAAATATTGTACTTTTCACTCCACTACATTTCTATCAAGGTCCTCGAAGTAGAAAGTCGTTACTATGTGGCAGCTTTGAAAGTCAGTGGGTGATTTTTTTCTTCTCTAAAACGTGACTTTCTTTTTTTCAGTCAGTTTATCAGTAATCACTCTTGTAGGGCTACATGAAGTGATTTCCCAGCATTTTTTGAGCACTGACCAGTTGCAAATGTGATATTTATTTACAACAATTCAATAATAGGAAGTTAATATTGTGGTATATATTAGACACAATATTGTCTGATTTTGCTAAATTGTGTAAGTGAAAATATTACCTATAAATCCACAGAAGAACTGTTGTGCGTCTCCTAATAAAACACAATAGGTGTTTGACTTCGTTCTGTGTGTGACATCAAAGTACAGCGAGAGCGATTAGACAGCATTTTTTTTTATTTTTGTTTTGATGTCAAATAAGTCTTGCTGTTTTGCTTTTTTGTTAAAGCAGTGTTGCTGTTGTAAAGTTATACAGCTACAGTTGTGTTGCTGGGTTTTTTAAGCAGGTTTGATTTTTTTTTCTTCCTTATCAGTCTGTATTTACAGGATTTCACTGTCCACTCTGTTCAAATGTGGATGAATGGCTACACATAGATGTGTGCACACACTGTCAGAGCTGTGTGAGATCACTACCATCCTGCTTTTGTGGGGGTGGGTAGGGGTTTTTAACATTCTAAAAGCTCTTAATTCCAAAGATACTACAAGCTAGTCAGTGTATTCAGCAGGTGTAATGTATTCTAAGTTGCTTCAGAAGTATTGCAAGTATTACATACAACAATAAAACAGTGCATTGACATAAAAAAGGAAATTTACTTTTGGTACTTAAGTACTTTTAAAAGCAAGTACTTCTGTACTTTTACTTAAGTAAAAATCTGTCTTTACAACTTTTACTTGTAATGGAGTAATATTTGACCAGCGGTATCTGTACTTTCACTCAAGTAATGGAGTTGAGTACTTTGTCCACCTCTGTATATATATATATAATTTATTTATTTAGTTATTTGTTTATTTTTATCAAACATTAATGTTACTGACTCCAAACTTTTTTGTTTAGACAACAAAAAAAAGGGCAACCATTTGACTAACAAGTGCCAAAAAAAAAAAAGTGCCACTTGCACGGACTGACTGGTCAGTGTGGCATGAGTGCCATGGCAACAAAACGAGAAACCTGGGAATTTGAACACTATAGTCAGACATGACAAAGCCAAACTGCCACACTCCCTTCTGGTGTCCAAACGGACCGTATGTAAATGACATCTATGGGAACAAAGAATGCAGATCCAATTAAAGACAAGGCAGGAAGCAAAGAGCAGAAAAAATATTATTATAGCACTGAATGGCATGTTGAATTTTGTGTGTACAGCTAAGAGAGGCAGAGGTGTGTGTAAAGCGTATGCTGACTTTGATCGTCACCACCTTGCGCAAATTGATTTGGCCCTAATTGAACATTTTAAGAATCGATTAAAATGTGCTGTGCAAAAACACTTAGAGAGATCCATCAGATTCTAAGCTGGCTCAAGCAGAAATTTACACTCAGTGACTGGAGCTAGAGCCAACATTGGCATGCTGCTGCCATTCGTATTGTTAGGGCTTTTAGAGAACGAGAGTGAGCAAATTTGACTCAGTATCATAAATAAAACAACCTGATTAAAAAATAAATAAATAAATACAATTTTTAGAGTTTCATATAAATTTACATTCTAAGGTTAACAGTTGTAAATCTCATCTAACTGTCCTAGCTCTCAGGATACAGGAATTGAAAAGGCCTCATACAGTGAAAGAGAGAGAAAGTGTAAGAAAAAGTGTAAGAAAAAGTGTGAGCTATTTGCTTGAGGATCTATAATACTGCTGTCTCTGAGGGTCTGTCAGACTATGCACATGTAAGTCTGAAACCCCATTCCCACCAAAGGTGTGAAAAAGCCATTTAAAATGGCCACCGCCCACTGATATGGGACAATACCACCAGGGTGGCACTTAACCAAAACACACAGCCAGGGGTGATGCAGACGAGTGAAATACACCAGACAGCACTGAGCATTACACCACCCGCTGTCTCGTGTGCCAACAAAATTCCCTAATTCTACTGAACAATACATTAACATGTGAAAAACCTTTCTTGAACTTCTCTCAAACACACACAATCGCTTCCTCCATCACATTAAACACCCGTATCCCTTTGGTAATTGCTTTGTTTCACCAGATTTTACACTGGATAATTATCAGCATTGTATGTGCTGAAAAAGTAAACTATTCATTTAAAATCAAAAATCATTATCATTAATATCAAAAGATTTCAATGTAACTTTAAGTACAAATAATGATCTTTCTATTAAGTTTGTTTTCGAGGTTGAGGGCATGTCACAAAACTCTTTCATGTTGTCATCCAATCTGGACAGCTCCTTTCAAGTGACAGGAATTTGCACCTAAAATCTGTGTTTTTTCTGCTGCCGCTGTGTTGATGCAATCATAACTTATGATCGTCAAATACTGTTGCACATCAGAAGTTTGTTGGAGACTCAATCTATAGACTGCCCCATCATGCATGATCGTTTCTACTCTTGTATCATTTACCAGCGGAAATGACGCAGAAAGAGGAGTAACTGTGGAGGTATCTGAGTGAGGATTAGGAGAGAATTCTCCTTGGCGCAATCCTCCTCTTGCTCTTCCACACTTCTCGCTGGACATAATGGTCTTCATCTGACTAGGCGTTCGTGGGACGTGAGATATGCCTATCATCGCCCATCATTCCGGATCAGAACTGGACAACTGACCACTGAGCTCCTGCCTGTTCAAAGCAGAGGCGTGAATCTCCAAAACATTCCTCCGCTCAAGTATGTCCGACAATCACAGATACAAACTGTTCATTCTCAGGTAAACATGGCCCTGGTTAATGCCAGGTCTGTGTCTAATAAGATTTTTATTTTCAATGACATTTTTCCCTGCTGCAGCTTGGATTTTTTATTTTTAACTGAGACATGGACTGGAGCTGGTGAGTCATCCATCTTTGGTGAACTTTGTCCATCAAACTGTAGCTTTATTTGCACTCCAAGATGTGTTCGAAGAGGAGGTGGGGTGGCTATGGTTTTTAGGAATCAGTATAAAATATGGACAGTATTCACTGGGAACTTTTCAACATTTGAATCACAATGTGTACTCATAGAATTTGCCACTACTCCATTGTTGTGTGGCCTCCAAAGCCAGATAAAGATTTTATAAAGGAGTTTTCTGACTTCATATCTCATATCATCGCATTATATGATCTTCTGTTAATTCTGGGTGATTTTAATATTCACATCTGCTGTCCTGTAAAGCCTATGGTCACTGAGTTTCCTTATGTTCTGGATTCCTTGGTTTTATTCAGCATGTTGATAAGGCTACATATGTACTTGAGCATACTCTTGACCTTGTTATGTCATATGGGTTTCCATTGATAATATATAAACATTGAAGATGCATATTTTTCAGATCACATTCACAAGCCCATTGTATTCAATGTCATACTATCTAGTCCTATGTATACTTCTAAAACTACAGATTTTTATTCTAGTTGTATTAATTCTCTCACTGCAAATCAGTTCTCTGACATGTATCAAAGACACAATGTTTCAACCACAATTTTAGCTGTTGCTGAGCATTGTTCAAGCCCAGAACATTTTTATTTCTCTCTTTAATTCTTCTTGTTTGGATATTTTGGACTCTATAGCTCCTCTTAAATACAAATCCCAGCCATGGTTGGATGACTCCACTCATTCGCTTAGACAGATTTGTTGGAAAGCAGAGAGGAGATGGAAAAAATATCATCTTACTGTTTCATTTGAAATCTTTAGAAACTGCCTGGTGAATTTTCAGGAAGCAGCTAAAAAAGCAAGAGCAAAATACTTCTCTATACCCTATAAAATATTCTAATACCCATAAAATCTTGTTCAGCACTATAAAATTCAATAATTAATCCTCACATCTCTAATGAAGTAGAACCATCTGTTGATATTTGTGAGAAATTTTTAGATTTTAGATTTTCGATCCTCCCTTATTCCTTCTTACTTTAAGACTCTGCTTGACTGTTCTGTTAATACAGCTACTTTGAACAGCTTGCAGCCGGTGTCTTTCTCTGATGAATTTAGTGATGCAGATGAAATCTACAACTTTGCCCCACGATGTTGTTCCTTCTTACATCATTAAAGTTTCTTTTGACACAATTGGTTCTAGCATTCAAGCAATTATCTCTTGCCTAGTTTCTGGCACTGTCCCTGCATTTTTAAAGCATGCAGTTGTCCAGCCGTTGCTTAAAAAGCACAATGCTGATGTAAAGTGTTAGTAAGATGGCGCCGACGCTGATGGCTGCCTCCGTGGCATGCTCCGCAGTTGTTTTTATGTTTTTGTTAGTTTGTCCTGTCTTTAGTTATATCCCTGCAATTAGTTTCACCAGAGATGAATTGCTGGACATTCGGAAGTAATTTATATATTTTTATTCCTTATTTACTTGTTCTATTTTTTATTATCTGTGTTTTTTGTTCTGTCACTGTCATTCTGTTACACTGTGGAAGCTTCTGTCACGAAAACAAATTCCTCGTCTGTGTAAACATACCTGGCAATAAAGCTCATTCTGATTCTGATTCTGAAGTGTCTGAATAATTATTGTCCTATCTCAAAATTGCCATTTCTCTCAAACGTTATGGAAAAAGTTGTCCTATCACAGTTACTTCCTTTTTTAAATTTGACTCAGGTACTTGAACCATTTCAATCAGGTTTTACAACTCATCACAGCACTGAAACGGCTTTGTTAAAAGGGATGAATGATTTGTTTGAACACAAACACACTGTGAACACACACCCGGAGCAGTGGGCAGCCATGTTGCTGCGGCGCCCGGGGAGCAGTTGGGGGTTCGGTGCCTTGCTCAAGGGTCTCACCTCAGTCGTGATATTGAGGGTGGAAGAGAGCGCTGGTAACCATTAGGCCACGACTGCCCCCTAAATCATCTGCTTCTCTCTCCTGTGGGGTTACTCAAGGTCCATTTTGGGGCCATTACTCTTTAATCTGTACATGCTTCCGCTCAGTAATATTAGGAAATATAAAATGTATTTTCATTTCTATGCTGATGATTCTCAGCTGTAAGTTCCATTAAAATCTAGACATTCTATGCAGCCTCTCATGGGCTTGTCTTGAGGATATTAAATGCTGGATGTCAAATAATTTCATCCAGCTTAACAATGAGAAAACTGAGGTGATCATCTTTGGTCCCTCCAAAACCAGAAACTCTACAGACAGTCACTTAAACAATCTGTCAGGGTTGGGAATGAAGGGATGAGGCGAGGACTCAATATTGCAGGAAATAAGGGCTTTTTATTCAAATAAAACAAAATAAACAACAAAAACTACCCCGTGGGGGAAAAACAGGCTGGCAAGGCAAGGCAGGATCAGGACCCGACAGGATACATTCAATGGTGATACGATGACGAACTGGCCCGGGACTGCAAACACAAGGAGAATAAATGGAGAGCAAATGAGGAGGGTAACGAGGGAATTAACCAATTATCAGGTAACAAGATGGGTGGGGTCAAGACAATTGACATGAGAGCACATGGCACACAGGAAACAAAGACAAAAGCCATGTGCTCACACAAAACAAAACACAAGCACATGGCCAGCAAAACAATCACAAGCCATGTGCTTGAACAAAAAGACACGAACACGCAGCTAATGAGAAAACACAAGACAAGAAAAGCACGCGGCTGAACACAAACCGTGTGCTACACAAAACACAACACACGTGGACAGAAGAGCGCACGGCCGAGCGAACGAGACCGCACGCTCACACAGAACATGGAGCGCGAGTGTCCGGACCCCGACACAAAACCGAAACTCAACAAGACATGAGTGCCGGGATCTGAATAGCACGCTCCAACATGAAACAGTACACGCAGACGAGAGCGCACGGCTCGAGCACTCTCGAAGCCGCACGCTCACATGAAAACAATGACATGATGACGCGAGTGTCAGGGCTCTGTCACAAAACCATGAATTACACTAGACCGAAGTGACAGAACGCTGACACAATCTTACTCCATATGTTAAGTCACATGCAAAAAATTTAGGTATTAGTTTCGACTCTGAGCTTTTTCTTGAAAAGCAAATTAGCTTTTTAAAAACAGCTACTATCAATTAAGAATCATTTCCAGACTTAAATCGACACTTTCCTTTCAAGACTTGGAAAAAGAAATTCATGCATTTATCACATCACAGCTGGACTACTGCAATTCTTTATATCTTGGTCTTCCCCAATCTTCACTGGCACGTTTGCAGATGGTTCAGAATGTAGAGGCCAAACTGCTAACTAGAGCAAAAACATGATCATATCACTCAAATGATATGAAGCTTCTCTTCACTGGCTTCCTGTCTTTTTTAGAATTCAGTTCAAAATTTTGTTGATTATTTTTAAAGATCTTAATTGACAAGCCCCATCATACATCTCTGATCTTATCTTTTTTAATTCAGCTCCTACGTCTCGCAGATCTGCCAATAAAGCTCTTTTATATTTTCACGGTCACGACTTGAATTTAAAAGTGACAGAGCCTTTACAGTCACTGCTCCATGGTTATGGAATTAAGAGTGCTCCTTCTATTTCTGTCTTTAAATCTAGACTTAAGACACATCTTTACTCTATAGCCTTTTCTGATTATTAACTTATAGATTAGTAACAGTTATCTTTGATTTTTACTCATTTTTATTTTATACTTTACCTTATTTTATGATTGTTCTGTACAGCATTTTGGTCAGTGTAAGCTTAATTTGAATGTGCTCTATAAATAAAATTTACTTACTTAGCAGAGTTTAGCCACTTCTTTTGACGTCAATAGCAACCGGAAAGTGTTTTCCTTAAATGGACAATTAAATACACTACCATTCAAAAGTTAGGGGTCAGGACGATTTTTTTAAGGTGTTTTGAAAGAAGTGTCTTAGACACACTTCCTCTGACGTCAATAGCAACTGGATAGCACTTTCTACTAAACACAGTTACATACACAGTTCAAAAGTTTGCAGTTTTTTAAAAGTTGTTCACCAAGACTTAATTTATTTTGACCAAAAATACATTGAAATATTACAATTTAAAATAAAAATTTTTTTATTTAATAGCTTTAAAAATGCTATTTATTCCTGTAATTACAAAGCTGAATTTTCAGCAGCCATTACTCCTGTATTTATTGTCACATGATCCTTCAAAATTCATCCTTACATGCTGAAACATTTTTTATTGTTATCAATGTTGGAAAAAAATATTTTTGTGGAAAATATTACTTCTCAGGATTCTCCGATGAACAAAATGTTCTAAATTTTTTGTCTTTACTGTCACTTTTGATCAATTGAATGCATACTTCATAAAAAGTAGTATTCATTTCTTTAAAAAACAATACTGATAATGTGTAGTTAATTTTTCCTAACAATACATGGACATGAACATGAAATACACCGCGACTACGGAAACATTTGATTTTGTGTGGAATGAGAGACCCAACGTTGTTTTCCGTTTCGTTTTAGCCTAAATTAATTCGTTTTGGCTTGTCGTTTATATTGCTATAGCTTCTTATATTTTTAATTCTTGTTCTTTTCTAAATACTGTTAATTAAAAGGATTTGTTTACAGTGTTTATTATAATGTTTGTAAACATTTCACGTCGGCATTAGGCCTATTTCTGAATGAAATAATAAAATGCTACTTATACTCGACTTCTGTTTTTTTCCCCCTAAAAAACATTTTTTATACGCGTAGCGTATTTTAACCTTGCAGTAAACCTTTTTGAATATTTTGATAAATTACTGAAAAAATTAATAATTAAATGACTTTTTAAACCGTTTAACTGATTGTATTAATCGGTCAAAATTCTTACGGTTAGTTAACCAGTTAAACGGTTAAAATGAACATCCCTAAGTTACACAAACCAAAAGTGACAAATTATTCCAATTTCATAAAGTGATGCATGAAGTATCAAATTCACTCTCTTTGCAACAAAACAACAGTACAGAGGGTGTGTGTCAGCATGATAGCTGGCGTCCCAGTCAGAGAGCCAGAGGCAGTTGATTCATAAGTGATCATAACAGGCATCTAAATCAAGCAGATTTGGGCTTTCTTTGTCCTTTAGCAAATCAGTGAAGTGAGAGAGACAATGAGAGAGCGTGATATGCTGCCAGTATATTTAGTGTTGTTATAATCTTTACAGTAATTACACTTGACAGTGTAATCTTGGCATAATAAATATGATTAGAATGTACAGTGCTCTATAAGATCAATGCAGACTGCCAACACTGGGCTGTCATTGTTGAGCCAATGAAGGCCATTAAAGTCTGCCAGACTGCAAATAATGTACAAGCATGTCCAATCATTCCTGTATAACACTTGATTTAGAGGGACACCTCTTAATGTTCTCACAACAGTTTTCCTGACTCATTATAGATCATGAAAGCAGCTGACACAGACACAAGTGGGTTCTCCTTTAACTGTACTCTGTTGCTTCAAAATCTAAACACAGTAATACAGTCACACACCGCCAAAACGCAGGTGAAAGCGAGGTCAGACACTCCAGAGGAATGATTAATCTCATCTCATGCTAACTTACACTAAACAGTCTGCACATATCACTCCTATTCTGTTCAACCTCCACTGGCTACCTGTGTCCTCTCGTATCATTTATAAAATTCTTCTGCTTACCTTTAAGTCACTCCATGGTCTTGCACCTACCTATCTCTCTGACCTGCTTTCTCCATACATTCCCTCTCATCCACTTCGATCATCTGGAGATGAACTTTGTGTTCCGAGATTTCGCCTATTATCAATGGGAGGTAGATCTTTCTCTGTTATGGCTCCCAAACTTTGGAACACATTGCCCCTGGCTCTTCGGACAATAACCACACTCCACTAATTTAAGTCTAAACTCAAAACCTATATGTTCAGCCAATATTACCTGTTATAATGTTGTTGTTGTTTTTTTTGTGATTATGATACTGTATTATTACTGTGGTATGCAACTGCAACCGCATGTTCTGGACTTGGAAAATGTCTTGTCCATGTATGTAGGAATGTATTTGCTTCTGTCATTGTGCAGTGTCCTTGAGCTTGGGAAAGG
>NW_015631049.1:2608132-2611494 GCF_001515625.1 Sinocyclocheilus rhinocerous | reverse complement strand
TTCAACCTCCACTGGCTACCTGTGTCCTCTCGTATCATTTATAAAATTCTTCTGCTTACCTTTAAGTCACTCCATGGTCTTGCACCTACCTATCTCTCTGACCTGCTTTCTCCATACATTCCCTCTCATCCACTTCGATCATCTGGAGATGAACTTTGTGTTCCGAGATTTCGCCTATTATCAATGGGAGGTAGATCTTTCTCTGTTATGGCTCCCAAACTTTGGAACACATTGCCCCTGGCTCTTCGGACAATAACCACACTCCACTAATTTAAGTCTAAACTCAAAACCTATATGTTCAGCCAATATTACCTGTTATAATGTTGTTGTTGTTTTTTTTGTGATTATGATACTGTATTATTACTGTGGTATGCAACTGCAACCGCACGTTCTGGACTTGGCTAATGTCTTGTCCATCTATGCATAACATGATTGTTTATTTGCTTTTGTCATTGTGCAGCATCCTTGAGCTTGGGAAAGGCGCTATATAAATTAAACTTATTATTATTATTATTATTTCAAAGCATCTCAAATTAGCGGTTCCTTCACTAACTCATATCCAGGGTGGACAATTGTTCTATTCCAAAAACCTAGTGTGCTGCCTAAGGAGGCTGTATTTTAAGGTATCACAGGTGTGGCTCCAAAGGTAAGAAACTTAACTATGTTGCCTCTTAAGACATTTTGGCCAAATTTGTATTTATAAAAATATCTTGGTGTCATCAAAATGTATTATTTTACCCAATATGTGTGTGTGATGTGCACATGAATAGAGTTATAGCTGAAAAAACTTTTATATACACTGTTCAAAAAGTCTGGGGTCAGTAGGATTTTTTAAAAGAAATTAATACTTTTATTGAGCAAAGATTCATTAAATTATGGAAGCCTGTTTCCACTGCAGAATAAAAAGAAAATAGGTAATTGTGACCTTTTTCTCGCGATTGCAAGTTTACATCTCACAACTCTGACTTTATTTCTCAGAATTGTGAGATATAAACTTGCAGTTGCATGTTATAAAGTCAGAATTGCGAGATATAAAGTCACAATTCTGACTTTATTTCTCAGAATTGCAAGATATAAACTCACAATTGCAAGTTATAAAGTCAGAACTGTGTGATATAAAGTTGTAATTGCGTGTTATAAAGTTGTAAGTCTTTTTTTCCCCTCAAAATTGAACTTTATAACTCGCAATATTGAGACTCACAATTATAACTCACAATTCTGAGAAATAGAGTCAGAATTGTGAGTTTATATGATGCACTTTTGAGAAAGTCAGAATTGCGAGATGTAAACCTGCAAATGCGAGAAATAAAATTTGAATTGCGAGTTTGTATCTTGCAATTCTGAATTTATTTCTCGCAATTGCAAGTTTATATCATGCAATTCTGAGAAAAAAGTCAGAATTGCAATTTTGTATCTTGCGATTCTGACTTTATTTCTCACAATTGCAAGTGTATATCTCGCAATTCTGACTTTATAACTTGCAATTGCGAATTTATATCACGCAATGCTGAGAAGAAAAGTCAGAATTGCGAGATGTATACTCGCATCTGTGAGAGAAAAAAAGTCAGAATTGTGAGATAAAAAGTCCCAATTAACTTTTTATTTTTTAATTCCGTAGCGGAAACAGGCTTCCATATTAAATTTATCATAAGTGACTGTAAAGACTTTTACACTGTTGCAAAAAAAAAAGAAATCTATTAAAAAATTCTGCCCTTTTAAACTTTCCATTTGCCAAAGAATCCTTAAAACATATCACAATTTCTACAAAAAATATTAAGCAGCACAACCACTTTTAACTATGATAATAAGAAATGTTTCTTGAGCACCAGCATGTTAGGGTGTTTTCACACCTAGTTCGTTTAACCCTTTCAAACGCTCTCGGAGCGGTTCAGCGTGTATATGTGAACAAACCATGTGATCTCAGACCCCCCTAAAAGGACCCAAAAGCGAACCGTACTCAGACCACCTCCGGAGGTGGTCTGAGTACGGTTCGTTTGTGGGTCCGTTTGTGGTTCGATATCTTTGTGACATGCGAAAGCAATGAGATCCCAGTCCGCTTTGCGTTTCGTTTCACCTTTCTGGTTCACTTTAAGTGAACTGGGTTTGGTTCTTTTAAAACCAACTAGGGTGTTTTCACACTTGGTCCTTTTCAGGGGTCTGAGCACGGTTCGCGTGATTTTTGGCCTATATGTGAACACTCCAAACGATCTCAGACCCCTCAGAAGAGAACCGAACCGAGACCATCTCGGGAGGGGGTCTGAGTACGGTTCGCTTTCGGCTAAAGGTATGGTTCGCTAAAAACGTGCATTGTGAACACAAATCAACCCGGGCTCACTTGATTTTTCCATTTGTGAATTCCAATGTAGTTTGGCCATCAGATGTTTCCATACAAATCAGCTGTTCATTGTGGCTGCTTCTTCTGGCAGATCTCTACAAATTGTTCGCTCACAACGTACACGTTTATATTAATTTCAACCGCTTCCAAACTGTGTAAGAGAGATACGGATGTGCGCCTTGCCAGTTTAAACTTTTTGATATAGCCTAGGCTACGAGCGCGCACATCCCAGCGGGGGCTAAACTACACTCTCTTTAGCGTTTATTGTTTCAACTGTCAAAAACACCCATGGTTCACATAAACACAGTTGGTTTTGTCTCAATCGAATGTAAACATCTGGGAAAGAAATCGCATGTGTATCGACTGATCTGTGCAGTATGTAGTTCTAGTACATCAGCCTAATATGAGAATCAGTAGAATCTATTATTCATACGATTAATAATATGCATTTTTATTTTTTTTTCATTTGATTAGTACATTTCTTACTTAAATGCTGCATTTAAGGATACCTGTACTGCACCTGAAAAATTTAAAGCAGTTTATTATATTTTATTTTATTTGTTCAATAAAATTTTTTTCTCTCTCAATGTAAGCAGACCTTTTCCACTGGTCCTTAAAAAGCCTTAAATTTAATTGTATCAAATTTAAGGCCATAAAAAGTACAATGGGGTTTTCTTTTCTTTTCTTTTCTTTTCTTTTCTTCTGTTTTGACTTTTTTAGTTTTTAGTTTTGTTTTATGTGTTGTATTTGGTTTTATTTCCTTTTATTTATTTATTTATTTTTTGTGTGAAAACCTGTAACTGTAAATCATGCTTTCTTACAGTCATTTTACAGTTTAATACATTACCATTGACATTGCCCCACCCCACTCATATGGCATTAATTTTATCTGTGCTAAAGTCTTAAATTTGAGCTTAAAAATCCTGCAGAAACCCTGTGTGCTATAAAATAAACACGATGACATAAACAAGGAAAACAATTCAAAATAAATATTACAAAGGTGTACGAAACTTATATTTTTGTGCAA
>NW_015631049.1:2595880-2603828 GCF_001515625.1 Sinocyclocheilus rhinocerous | reverse complement strand
CTTAAATTTAATTGTATCAAATTTAAGGCCATAAAAAGTACAATGGGGACGGAAAGACAATTGCCATATAGCTTAATGTGATGATTAAAATGAAAAAGGCTATGATTTCATTGGATAAATATGAGCGCCGCACGTTTCAAAGTCTATCTTTATGCAGTTCTGAAAGCGCACCTGCTGGCAGAGAATGAATTTGCATTTTTTAACAGCCCTTCTGCTGGTTTAAAATAATAATTGATATTAAATCAGCCATTAAACCATTAATATAATAATTGATACATTTTGATTTTTGACTCTTTTCTTAAAAATGGTTTGAAATTTGAAAGGCTGAAATTTGAAATTGTATTTCCTTTTATTTATTTATTTATTTTTTGTGTGAAAACCTGTAACTGTAAATCATGCTTTCTTACAGTCATTTTACAGTTTAATACATTACCATTGACATTGCCCCACCCCACTCATATGGCATTAATTTTATCTGTGCTAAAGTCTTAAATTTGAGCTTAAAAATCCTGCAGAAACCCTGTGTGCTATAAAATAAACACGATGACATAAACAAGGAAAACAATTCAAAATAAATATTACAAAGGTGTACGAAACTTATATTTTTGTGCAAAAGATAAAAATATTCCAGTTTTGGAGGCCATAATGTCAGCCTTCAAACACTGAACTGGACTAGATCCAAAAAGCAACAGTCTGAACACAGAGGTCTGAGACACCATTACTGCTTAAGTGGACCAAAAAAGGATCGGAGTCCTCTTTCAGGAACTGCGATAGTGTGAACACAAAGAAAACTGGGTCCTTTTTCGCTTGGTCCACTTCTTGGTCCACTTAAAGAGTCCTCTTTCAGGAACTGCGATAGTGTGAACACAAAGAAAACTGGGTCCTTTTTCACTTGGTCCACTTCTTGGTCCACTTAAATGGGTCTGGGCTCGGTTCTTTTAAAGTGTGAAAACACCCTTAGAGTGATTTCTGAAGGATCATGTGACACTGGAGTAATGATGCTGAAAATTTAGCTTTGCCATCATAGGATTAAATAGCATTTTAAAATCTATTAAAATAGAAAAAGTTATTTGAAATTGCAATCATACTTCACAATTTTACTATTTTTACTGGATTTTTTCATTAAATAAATGTAGCCTTGATTAAACGAATCTCACCAATCCTGAACTTCTGAATGATAATGAAGGTGGTTCCTTCTCTTTTCACATATCCAGGGGGACAACTGTTCCATTCCAAAAACCTAGTGAGCTGCCTAAAAAGGCTGTATTTTAAGGTATCACAGACGTGGCAAAGCAACTAAACTATGCTGCTTCCTATGACACCTACAGTAATTCTGGTCAAATTGCTGATAAAAATATCTCAGTGTCTGGGATTTTATGCTTATTAGAGCATTGCGCGGTTAACTTAGCAACATGCTAACACCAAACTATACCAACATCAATGTGAGTCGCTGTTTGCCTGGCATGCTGAGTTGCTGTCTATGTAGAGCACTCAAAACTGGTCACTTGCAAGGCTCCACTTGAATTTGGATTTAGGCAGCAGGCATCTCACTAAGTTTTGGAACAGAGCTAATCTGATCTCAAAGATTTCACTGAAAGATTATTTAAAAAATAACATATTAAATAAGGTATGCAATAGGGAATTTGTGTTGCAGTTTTATCTTTTATTTATAGGGGCTTTACTGTGAATACTTAAAATAAACAAAAAAAGGATCCAGAATTCACCAAGCATCAGACAGATTGTAGAATTCTCCAGACAGTTGAGAATTCTGTAATAAAAATCTTAGAGGAGCTGTAATTCATAAGGGAGAACCTTCCGAGCAGAACCAGAGCTGAAACAGTCACTCTTTTTGGCCTTTCGGTCTACTGTCACACCAATGAGGCTGTCATGCCACAGACAGTACTGGATGTGTGTGTCTGTGCACATATATCATGGTGAGAGACAGAAAGAATAAGGTATGCAATAGGGAATTTGTGTTGCAGTTTTATCTTTTATTTATAGGGTCTTTACTGTGAATACTTAAAATAAACAAAAAAAGGATCCAGAATTCACCAAGCATCAGACAGATTGTAGAATTCTCCAGACAGTTGAGAATTCTGTAATAAAAATCTTAGAGGAGTTGTAATTCATAAGGGAGAACCTTCCGAGCAGAACCAGAGCTGAAACAGTCACTCTTTTTGGCCTTTCTGTCTACTGTCACACCAATGAGGCTGTCATGCCACAGACAGTACTGGATGTGTGTGTCTGTGCACATATATCATGGTGAGAGACAGAAAGATAAAAGTAAACAGTTGTTTAACTGTTGTGAGAGTTGTCTAGCAACTCAATTATTAGGGTTTTCCCTCCTACAAGGAGGACAGCAGACATTATCCATCACCACAGACTTTAGTTAGAATAAATGCTATATTTACTTTACTTTAAACTGAAATGAGGCTATGAAGTCTGTTGTACTTTTGAACACCTGGGTCTTGATCACTCAGCCAACAAAACACTGAAAAATTCACCCTCACATCCTAATTTTGGTTTGCATCAAATTAAATATGTCCTGATTTTTTGACCAATGAATTTCAGATGGCTTTTCCAATTATTTCTAGACAATTAATAATTTTATAGTGATTGTTTCATTTTTCCATGTATGTGTCTGGTACCAATCCTTACAATTATTACATTTACATTTAATCTTTTCAGAGTACAAAAATAAGTATGAAGTCACCAATAAGTAAAAACATTGAGATTTAATTGCAACTGAAAATCTAGCAAAAATCTTGTTTATTATTTTTAAAAAGTTTTTAAACTATAAACATATTTGTTCTGTTTTCGGTGACTTTTAATATTTTTTTAATTTTAATGACTTGAAAGTCTTGAAATAACCTTTTTTTTAAATTCTTTAATATTTACAGGTTTTCCTCTCAATGAATCTCACTAAACTCACTTCAAACAAGACAGGAAATGAGGAGGAGAACGTTTCTTGCCCTGTTAGTAATGAGGGAGTTATTCTGCATTTATCATTAACCCTGTACAACCACTACCACTGTCTATACATCTAGGCTGTATATTTACATACAAAACCATCTTTAGCTGATCAACTATACCACAAATTACACAGACAGAACAATAAGCTGCCATTAAAGGTATTATGTTCCATGATAATTAACAATACTTTAAAGAATTTTAACTAGTTGCTTGCGCTGTGTCTGACAGAATGGCATCAATTCACAAATTTCTGTATCTAGATTGAATCACCCAACCAAGACATGATCAGGTGATGATAAATGGTCCAATTCAGTGCAGAAGAGATTTTGAGGTCCATTAAATTAATGGCCCCTGGAACAGCACCAGAGTCTGATTGATATATGATAACATTTTACAGAATGGTCTGACTTGAACGATATTAGATTTGGATACCTTTAATAAAAATGTGTATAAGTAGTATTTATAAAGTTTTAGTTTTGGATCTGTTTTTAGTTGTTTTAATACTACAATTGATTGCTTCTGTTGTCCTCATTTGTAAGTCGCTTTGGATAAAAGCGCCTGCTAAATGACTAAATAAATAAATAAAAATAAATAAACAATATGCCTCGAAAGTACACATCCGATACATGGAAAATACTCTGTAGCCTTAACTGGTTTATTCTGAAAATGAAAAGACAGAATGCACATCCTTAATTAAATGCTGATTTTAAAAATGCTGCCAAAATACTGGTCCATCATCTCATTAGACACTCACCTCCCATATTTTAATAAACCAGATGGTCAAATTTAAGCTTGCCTCCATGCCTCCTGACATGCCCTGACTTATTTTCACTACCAAATCAGAAAAGTGTTAAAGCAACAGTTTGCTTTAACAAAAAAAAAATTTACTCTCCCACATGGAATCCAAATCTGTATTACTTTTTCTTATGCAGAACACAAAAGAAGATATTTTTCGAAAAAAATGTCTCAGTGTTTCTTTTTTTGTTCATACAATGGAAGTCAGTAGCAACCAAAACTGTTTGGTTCCCAACATTCTTTCTCCTTTTATGTTCCACAGAACAGACTGAGTCATACATGATGACAGAATTTTCATTTTTGGCTAACTCTAAAGCTTCTATAAATGTTTTATTTTGTTCAAAATATCTTCAAGGTAGCCTGAGGTTCAGATTGTACTCCCGATATGTAGCAGTGGTTTACACAAATGGAAAACAATTAAAACAAAGTAGGCTTGCTGGTTTTAACTGGTTTAAACTGGTCTCCCAGCCTGGTCAACTTCTTGTTCACATGGTCTACCTGGTCTCCCAGGTTGGCAAAGCTAGTGTTTGGCTTTTTTAGCTGGATGGCTAGCTGGTCCCCCAGTCTGACCAGATAAAAAAAAATGTACGACACTAAAATGACAGAAGCCCAGTCCCGTAATGAAGAATAGATTATGTTTTCAAATGAAAGTGTGTCCTGATGGTAAATTTAGTCAACTATATCATTTCGAAAAAAATATATAAAACGCACACCGAAAAGGATGGCTAAATTGTGGGTTTTCAGAATTTCATTTGAGGTAATGATAGGCTACATTGCCAAGTAAAATGAAATGCTCTACCTGTAATAGTTCAGAAAGCAAGAACAGCGTACCTGAGTGCTCAATATTACAGGGCGGAGCTAATCATAAGATATAATTAAGCACCATTACTCCAACTTGTTGTCATGGGCAACAACAACCAATCAGAACTCACTCAGCTTGCTTTCTGTACTTTTTATTCTCTCCATTTCTTCCACAAATAAGCACAGACACACACATAAACTCATAGAGTCACTGAATCACTCCTGACTCCTGTCACCTTGCACCTCGACTTGCTGGTGTTGTCACCTGCTGTGGCCCATGCTGTCACTTCCAGTTTGTCTGTTTGGGACAGCCCTAAGAGAAACACACAAATACATACCCCTTGCAACTTTGGGAGACAGACTTCATCTTCCACTGACAGAAACTGAAGTGATTGCCCACTGAGGTTTAACCAGACATATTCACATAAACAGCATGTTTTATTTGGTTTTGAGTATACGGTTGGAATCTACAGGTATAGAATTAGAGCTTTCTGTAGAATTCAATCCATACATCCATCATTCACAATGTTTTACATATTCTCTGACTTTTGCACATTTGTTTACCATGTTAGCTAGTTGATAACGCTTTCAGCTACCAGTTAAACTGTGCAGTTTAACAAATCTCATTACCACATCAATCCGCAGATTTTCCCTCACAATCACCTCAGAAAATGCAGTGCAGAAGTGCAGATTCTGTTGTTAATTAACATTATATATTTATATATTATTAATATATTTATTAATATTATACATTTACTATTAAATATATTACATTAATAAATATATATTGATTAAAACTAATATACATTTACATTAAATATATGCATAATAAATGCATATTTAACATAACTATATTTAATATTAGTGGCTGGCCAATTTGAGTTTTGTAGCCAATTTAAAGCCGATATATACATAAAAAGGGTTAAAGATCACAGGTAAAGGCCACAAAAGAGAGGTATGGAATTTTGATTTACTCTGCTCGAAAATGTATTTTGGGCAGGTGGATTAACGAGGATCCCCCCAATTTAAATCAATGGCTGCATACAGTTTTGAGTATTATTCCACTTGAGGCTTTCTCTGCGGCCTTGAAGGACAAACCTTTTCTATTTTACAGGATCTGGAATCCTTTTTTCGATTATTTGGGGATCTCTAAGTCCAAAAGATTAAAGGCGGGCTTGTTGGACTTGGCTTGGATAAAAGAAGTGTAGTACAACATTCTGTACTTTATGTATATGTTATTGTAAGCTCCTTAATGGTTTATTACAATGTACTTTTCATTGCCTCTGTATTTTATTTTATTTTCATTTTCTTTTATTTATTTATTTTATTTATTTATTTTATTTGTTTATTTATTTTATATTAAATTATTTATTTATTTTGAGGGGAGATGACGGATAATTTGTTGGTATTTATTGTGAATGTTTTTTTTATGCTTTGCACTACAAAAAGTTCAATAAAAAAAAGAGAATTATATTTATATATATTTTACACCACATATATACTCAAACTTCACTAAAAAATTAACAAAAAAAAAAGTTTTTATATCCATTGACAAAATTTTGACTAGGTTGAATAACCAGGAGGACACAGTTTCCGGCCGAACATTTAAAAATGGCCAAATATATCGGTCTACCACTATTTAATATGCATGGAGTTTCTTTGGATCTGTTTGTTGAGCTGCTGGAGGGTATTTTGAGGTCACTCGTCTCGTCATGTAAGCTCGTCTCTGGGCTGAACTACAGATGGGAGGAGACCAGAAATGGAGAGAAGAAGAGATGCGACCGGGGAATAAACGACACGACTCTACCTCTGTTCAGCATCTGTGCCCTAGCACCATCTGACAGACATCTGGCATGTGTGCGAGCAAGAGTGTGTGTATTGATTTAATGTCTGTCTCGCTCTCTCTGATAGATGACATTGGATGTGATTAATGTCCATTCTTCAACACTGTGAAATATGAAATATGAGAACCGCACACATATTCGGCCTTTTTCTCCTCCATCTGTCTTTTAACCCTAGAAATATACAAATAACAGGTACATGTCTGACGAACATCTACAACCACTTTGTTTCTCTGTCTCTCTCTCTCAAAGTAGGGTTGGCCGATGTCTACCAAACTGGCATCGGACAATGTCTACAGTGAAACATCGTGATGGCCGATGACAAGTGGGGGGGGGAGGGGTTAGGGGGCGTGCCCGAAGCGTGAAACCGTACGCAGAAATGCACGGAAAACAAATAACGCATTCTATGGAGGCACTAAAGGGACATGGTTAGCGGTAGACTGTTACATTACAGTACATGAAAGTTCACTTACCACATACACAGTGTAAGGAGAGATGACTGATAGGACAATGGAGAATGATTTGCAGATACTGAGCACCACTGACAAATATCTAATCTTGTAAAATGTGTGGTAGCGGCAGTACCTACCATTGAACTCCGTAGTATAGAGCCGTGTGATTGCGAATCTCCAAAGTGAAAGTGAAAGTAAAATGAGACCATGCATTCGAAAGACGTTTCAATGCCCTGCATATTAGTAGCGGCTCCCTGATGCCCGCAGTTTATATACAATATAATTACACAACGATATGATTGCGAGAAAAAGTATTGAAATATTTTTTTTATCCTCCCATCTCGTAGGCTATTTATTCCCTTTAGGGGTTCTGTGGTACACTTAATTTCCTTTCCGAACACGGAATTGGAATGCGTGGGTTTTAATGTTTTGTCTCGTCGCTCCGGTGTTCTGACGATTTGTGCTACCCTGTCAGATTTTGCTACCTCCCATTAAAACAGATGGTAGCATAATTCGATAGCAAAAAATGCTACCTATCAGATTTTGCTTCCAGCATGATATTAATAAGGTGTGAGGCTTTATTAACATGTACACATACCCCAACCCTAAACCTACCCTTACAGTAGGATAAATACAGTGTTGGTAGCATAATGTGATAGGTAGCATTATTTGTCAGAACACCCGGCTCAACATCGTGATGTCTGTCAGCCATCGGTGATGGACGATGGCATCGTCTATCGGCCCAACCCTATCTCAAAGCGAATGCAATTTTCACAGTACATTTTGCCATCTTGTAGGTCAGTTCTGAGTGCTACAGGTTTTGATGTATGTAGGTGAATACCATGTTCTGGCATAGTTGAATAGGACAGCATTGCTTCACCACACCAGGAACTGAAAGTGCATAAAGTAGGGCTGGACGATATGGCCAAAATTTATATCACAATATATTTCTTAAAGGGGTCATATGATGCTGCAAAAAAGAACAGTATTTTGTGTATTTGGTGTAATGAAATGTGTTTATGCGGTTTAAGGTTCAAAAAACACATTATCTTCCACATACTGTACATTATTGTTGCTCCTCTATGC
>NW_015631049.1:2595378-2595760 GCF_001515625.1 Sinocyclocheilus rhinocerous | reverse complement strand
AACTTTTATAAAGAATATCTCTTTGGATTTGAGACTTTAGTCTTTGCAACTTTACAGATCTTCTTTATGCACCAAGAGCTTGTAACACTCCAAAGAGAAAGGAAAAATTTAAATCGCATCATATGACCCCTTTAATTTCGGTCAATACGATATAATTCTGATATCGATATGAATACTATTAAAAAAAGCCTCACAAAAAAAGAACGCCCACAACAGATGTCTGTGCATACAAACTTATGAAAAATGAATTTGCCAAGTCTATGACACCTCATATAAAACCATATAATATTTAGAAAAAAACAGCACAAATAAATTAATGTTCACCTTTTATTTGTATTTAGCCTTCATACAAACAAGAAATGTGAAATCACTGTCAAATAAA
>NW_015631049.1:2593934-2594565 GCF_001515625.1 Sinocyclocheilus rhinocerous | reverse complement strand
TAATTAATATTAATATCTTTAACTTCAAACTATAGGCTAACATACACTACCAATCAAAAGTTTTTGAACAGTAAGATTTTTTATGTTTTTAAAGAATTCTCTTCTGCTCACCAAGCCTGCATTTATTTGATAAGTAACATTTTGAAATATTTTTAATATTTAAAATAACTGTTTTCTCTTTGAAAATATTTAAAAATGCAATTTATTCCTGTGATTTCAAAGCCGTATTTTTAGCATCATTACTCCAGTCACATGATCCTTCAGAAATTATTCTAATATTCGGATTTGCTGCTCAAAAATCATTTATTATTATGTTGAAACATCACTTTTGATCAATTTAAAGTATCCTTGCTAAATAAAAGTATTTCTATAATTTCTTTCCAAAAAAAAAAAATCATACTAACTGTATAATGTTACAAAAGCTTTTTATTTCAGATAAATGCTGATCTTTGGATCTTTCTATTCATCAAAGAATCCTGAAAAAAAATGTACTCAACTGTTCTAAATACTGATAATCAGCAAATCGGCATGTTAGAATGATTTCTGGATCATGTGACACTGAAGACTGGAGTAATGAGGCTGAAAATTCAGCTTTGATCACAGGAATAAATTACATTTAAAAATATATTCA
>NW_015631049.1:2592823-2593182 GCF_001515625.1 Sinocyclocheilus rhinocerous | reverse complement strand
GGATGGATCTTATCTATGCACAATCAGCTTGTAACACTCCAAAGAGAAAGGAAAACTTGAAATCGCAAAAAAAACATAAAAATTCTTACTGTTCAAAAACTTTTGACTGGTAGTGTAGGCTGATTATTCTTATAGATTGAAACAAATATGATTTAGCCAGTATAAAGAGTATGAAAAGTGCTCTTAGTTGCTGCATAAAAAAAAAGCGCAACAACAAAAACGTTGCTGGAGACGGGCTAATTGAAAATGCAAACTGATTCTCTGCCATCAGGAGGCGCTTTGAGAGCAGCAGAACTAGCGGTTTCTCCAGTAATGGCTGTAATCAAAGCAGCTCCGCTCATGAATGCTACTTTATCAGA
>NW_015631049.1:2585364-2592488 GCF_001515625.1 Sinocyclocheilus rhinocerous | reverse complement strand
TGCCATCAAAACTTTTCTGAAGACAGTCCTTTCCCTTCAGAGATACATTCATATAAAACACCCGTGACGTGTTTTGATTTTGAAACGTGCAGTGCTCATGTTTATTCAACGACGTCAAACGCCACAAATAAATCAATGTATGGGAAACACTGATGATGTATATCGAAATATCGGAAATGTGTTTAAAAATCATATCACCGTTATTGAAAAAAATTATATTGCGATACATATTGATATTGAATTATTGTCCAGCCCTAGCATAAAGCGTGCTCAACTACAATGTGCAAATAAATTATTTGACCATCTATTAAGGCAGAGGTCCCCAACCACCGGGTCGCAACCCAGTACCGGGCCATAGAAGTTGCTACCGGGTTGCAAGAACATTCTGGGAAAAACGTGTATGACACTCTGGTATTTATTGCGCGTTAATGATTGTTCTAATTATTCTGTATTTTCGTTTGATGAATGCGATTGCTATGGTGTAGCAATTTGAAGATTTCATGTAAATTAAATGTTCAATTAGTAAATAAATGACTGTTCTGATCTGTCATATACATATATTAGGGGTTAAACGTACCGCAGCTGATCCATGATACATACAGGCCAGGCTCCACAGTTCGGCACACATGTGATTCGCAGATTAATTTGCCAATTTACATGTTCAAGTGATTTTAAACCACAAGAAGAAGAAGTGAAAGAGAACTTGATTCGTTACTCACATGCTGTTTTCTGTGTGCACAGCAGCCACACACACCAAAAGCGCCCACAAGCACAGAAACGCGTTTCAGACAGTCCACAAATACCGAGTTGATTCCTCTTTCACGTCTCCTTGCGCTTGAGATACAAAAAACCCTTCTCGGCATTCTCATTCTCTGTGCTTTAAATATTTTTTTCTTGCTTATCTGAAAAATCATCCGATTCATGACTAAAAAACCACAATATGATCCGTTGAACCACTAATATATATATATATATACAGTATATATATAACACCCCACCCCCCTCCAGCCAGTCTGCGATAATATTTTCAAAATATAATCGGTACGTGGTGTAAAAAAGGTTGGAGACCCCTGTATTCTAAGCATCTCTTGTCAATAACACTCTGTCTACCACCTGCTTTCTTTGGACACAGCACAACATTAAATGCACAAGGTAAACAGAGTTTTGTTAACAAGGCACAATCGATAATAAGCCTAATTTACTGGATTGTGGGCAGTTAGAGAATAAGAGGTTTAGTAAGTCACACAACTGTTACTAAATCCACCTCACAGTGTCGCAGCAGTGCTAAAACGAAACTATACATTTTTAAGCGTTCAAGCTTACATAAAGAAAAGCCTCACCCACATAATGATATTTTTTCCCATAATAATTGTGTGTGCCTCACAATGTCAATGGAAAACGGGGTCAAAGTTGACATTGTCTGAACTTGAGTGTCACAATGCAACACTTAACCTGTGTGCAGTACTGGTTGTAACACTGTAGCTTGACATCACTCCACAGAGTTCAGTGCACTGGAGACTGTTGACATGAATTATGGTGCAGCATTAATGCACATGCTCTTGAGCTGTAGTGACCTCTGAAGGATGCAGGTTCAACTCCCTTTACCCTTTTGTCTAATAAAAGTCAAAAAAGCAAAATGATATTAACACTTACAACTTTTGTTTAGCTTAGATTCAGTTTTTCCATCACGCTGATGTACAAACATGACAGAATAAAAATAGTTTGATGCAGATATTTTACATCATGTTTAAATGTTTAAGGCTTAAAATAGAATGCCAACTTTAAAATCCTTAAAAACTCGTTTAATAAAGCAGACTACATTGCTTTTCACACTGTGTGTATGTGTATGATTAATTAATCTTTTAATGGGCCTTTTCTGAAAGTGAATTTCCAGACTTTTGCAGGCCAAACTTCCACGATGAAATTCCTCAGAGCTTTACAGTCACTGACCCTTTTAAGGGGACTGGCTGGATACTCAGCCTCTTCAGACCACTGATATACTCTCTAATGAGTGTTAAATATAACCCAGAGAGTATGAGAGCAAAGCAGATGAAGAACAAAAGTGAGAACGTGGGAGCAAGTGAGAGCTAGCAAATCTCACAGTTTTTCTGACAGAAATGGACACTTGAAAAGGCTATCAAGACTGTCAATAACATCAGTAAGAAAGGCAATTAATTTAAAAAATCTCAAATGCTTTGCATAAATATGTACACACTTCACATACACAGACGTTTCTGAAGATTTACCAGTCAAGAGGTTTAAAAAGAGACTCTATAAGGGGCTACTGTCATGCACCTGAAATGTCATTTTCTTTTTTCCTCTCATTGTGGAAAGTTACATGGCACACATTATGAATTGTGTAGAATTATAGACATTTTACCAGAATGTGTATCATCACCTAGGCGGTAAAAGACAATTTAATCTTTAAATTAAAAGATACAAATGTAATCTTAATATATTGCTGTATGTCAAAAAGCAAACTACTGAATAGCAAATATATATATATATATATAATACTATTATAGTAGGGCTGTGCGATATGGACAAAAAAAACCTATTGCGATTTCTTTGAACAATTTTGCGATTTCGATTTTATTCACGATTTTGACACACACAGACATGCTTTACAGTCATTAATGCATTCAGTGTGAATTTGAAACATATTTCCAAAAGAAAACCAATTAGAGCTTTATCAAAAAGCTGTAACATGTCTCTAGAACAGACATAAGGCAAAATAATCACTAAGTAAAGGTGTAACAAAATGTCTCTAGAATAGACATATGGCAGAAAAAAAATTTTAAAATCCTGTGTCCGGGGATTTTTTTTAGCCATGCACTGGTCATAGAGCTCTTTGTGGCGTTGCCTCAGATGTTGAACTAGATTTGTTGCGCCAAGTTCACACGTACTCCGTCTGCAGTGCGTATACAGTATGTGTATGCGGTGCAGAAGGAGCACGGTCTCATTTTGCTTTCGGACAGAACGCCTTTGCAGTCCGCTCCTGATCCGCGGCTGTTTACCACAAACACAACATTTATCCATTATTTTGATTTCAAATCCAAACGTTGTTTCTGAAAATGCTTTTTCAGCATTGTGATTCTCTTTTATCACAGTACAGTAATACAATCTTTCATAGACATATTCACGTTTAAACTCAATAAATATAACTTTGTTTAACTACCACCACGAGTGCCATCTATTATTGCCTTGTTTATCTAAAAGTGCACTTTTCCTTGTTTTAAATCTAGCCAAAAAGTCATGTGTTGACTGTGAAACAGTAGACTTTAATTATATGCATTTGTGGTGTAATTACTAAATTTCCGTGTCAATCCATGTTAATTTTTACCACGAATAATGCACTGTCACTTTAATTCAGCGCGTGCAGCACAGCCGCAATAGATTCCGTGCGGAAACGATCACAGCATGACTTCTGCAGACGCACCGCTCCTGGAGCGCACTGCCAGACCACAATTGCGTGCAGTGTGAACGCTCTGATCCGTTAACATGGGTGCGGACGCTCCTGGAGCACTGCAATCGCATGCAGTGTGAACGCTCTGATCCGTTAATATGGGCGCGGACAAAATACGCACATCAGACGTAGTGTGTGAACCTGGGGTTACGTTTGTATGCCCGCCCGGTCTGTTCTGTTCTCGTGCTCCATTTAGGCGCGCTGCATTCTGATTGGTTCAGATAGCATACTGCGGGAGGTCGGGGCGCAGAAAATCGTGCTATAAAGCGATTTAGAAATCGCGCAAGCTCAAATCGCGATTTTATGACGATTTCGATTAATCGCACAGCCCTGTATTATAGTATATAGTTACTAATTTTAAAACTGTGAAGTAGAGCACAAGCGGTGCACTCAGTCCTTCTCATTTTCTCTGGATCTAGAAACCAAAATTAATTGGCAAAATTAACTAAATTAATTCATACCACAACAAATTATTTTTGCTGAAAAGAGTTAATTTAATTAAAAAGTTTTCCTCAGTTTAATTAAGTTCACTGAGTGTTTGTTATTTTTTTGAGTCCATATTAGACACACAACACCATCCAATCAGCCGCTCAGCTCCAGCTATCTACAAACTCTCGGCTGGTTAATTAACACCTTCTGGTGACCAGCTACTGTTTCATCAGACAGGATTCACAGCAGTTTAAATACAGTGAATCACATAGACTCTGGGATCATGTGTAGATTTCAAGACTATGATAACTCCAGCCAATCCTGAATGGCTTTTCAAAAGTGACAGGCTCCACAAAAGAAAGGATCGAAACAGAAGAGGACAGAAAGATTTATGCCAAAGCTGCAGCTGAGCACAGCAAGCCAGATCAGGTCACGGTGAGACATGCAAATTCAGTTCAGACAGAGTGCATCTTATCTTTGTTGGCTAACAAATTGGAGCTCTACGTTTGCTAATCTAGCTGGTTTATCTTCACAGGTAGGAAAAGAATCTTCATCAGAACAAGAAGAGGGCTTGCACTCCATGTACCTATACATATCCCAGAATGCTTCAGGCAGTGTAAGAGCACACACAGTTAAATTAGAGAGAAAGAAATACCGCACATCAAAGCATGGCCAAATTTGCATACTTTGGTCCACCCCCTTTCACATTCTAATTCCAAACCTTACATTTTTCTGCATCAGACATTTGTGCTCCCTCCCTGAGGCCCAAGTGGCATTAACCTCACAACGATTTACACAACCATTATTTATATTTACACCACAATAATACCATGAAAATGCATTCACCCACATTGATCTCCGTTGTTGGCTGTGCTTTGGCAAGACTGGCCTTTGGGAAATTGAAAACACCCACTTATGTTGTCCAAGAGAGGTTTTCCACTACCCGTTTTCTGATTATAAAAGAAAACCCTGAATTTTTTTGCAGCCAAAGTGTTCTAAATCAGTTCCTCATTCACAAATAGGGCTGCTCCAAATGTTTATTATTTGCATCTGTCAGCCTGAATTGCTGGCCTATGGAGAAGTACACAAAACATGATTTCCAACTATCATTTATGAATCTTTTGCAGAACAAACAGCATTTATTACAGGTGAATTGTTATATATGATGACATTACAAACAATATTTATGACTACTCACAAAGTCATGAAATTTTAGATGAACAGAAGTGAAATCATTCCATCTGATTTGATAATTAGTAATGCTTATTATTGCAAACACCATAATAATTGCTTATTCTAACTCAAAGTGTTGTACTTCAATACACAAGTCATCATGCACCGTTTGTGCTACAGACATGAATGATGCCTCAAATCGTGCAAATTGTTATGGAGAAGTGTGCTGTAATTTTTTAAGTGGTCAGACTTACAAATTACACCTGGCAGACAATAAAACAGGTGGAAAGAGAATCCAGAGCCATATTTAGAGACTAGAATATCTGAAATTTAGAATGTATTATATACAGGGTTGGGGAGTAACGGAATATGTGTAAAAGCGTTACGTAATCAGGATACAAAAATCTAGTAACTGTAATCCGTT
Organism: Sinocyclocheilus rhinocerous; assembly: GCF_001515625.1. NCBI lineage: Eukaryota > Metazoa > Chordata > Actinopteri > Cypriniformes > Cyprinidae > Sinocyclocheilus > Sinocyclocheilus rhinocerous. The sequence goes on along the minus strand of NW_015631049.1, from coordinate 2,586,996 downwards.
ACAGTTACATCAAAAAACAAAGTATTCAGATTACAGTTACATTTTGTAAAAAGTGGGAATACTATCAGGATTACATTTGTTTAATTTAAAATTAAATAAATGAGTAGACATAACGCTTTCAATGAAGCTTCAAAGGGCTCTACACAATCCCAGCCGAGGAATAAGGGTTTTATCTAGCAAAACGATCGATAATTTTCTTAAAATATATATTGTTATACACAGGCTTGGGGAGTAACGTAATACAAGTAACTGCGTTACGTAATCAGGATACAAAAAAATCTAGTAACTGTAATCCGTTACAGTTACATCAAAAAACAAAGTATTCAGATTACAGTTACATTTTGTAAAAAGTGGGAATACTATCAGGATTACATTTGTTTAATTTAAAATTAAATAAATGAGTATTTTGACATAACGCTATATATTTAGCTCTGCTTCATCATAGTTCCTGGTAGAGCCCTGCACGGGCCTCAAATATAGTCCCTAGCCCGGCCCGTGTCCGCCAGCTCATCAGAATTACCGGCCCGAGCCCGTCTTTTTTTCCCCTTCTCCCAAAATAGCTTATACTACCGTTTCAGCTATTAAAATTGTTCAATTTTGTATGTAATGGCAAAGTGATTATATTTCATTTAGTTTTTTTAAGTTAATTTAGAAAAACGTTTGGAGCATTTTTTGTTCGTTACTAGTTTTTGTTTTATAAAGTAACGACCAAGCGGCAGACAGTGAGCTGATCATAGCCTATGTTTGATCAATTTAGCCTTCTCAAATAATCACGACTTGCCTAAAATAAAATCTATAGATATAAAACAGTTCAAGCATATAACAATGTTTAAACGTTAAAGCTAGATAAATGTGCGCAATATCAAATAGTTTGTGCGGAGAGTGCAAGCTGTAAGAAAAAGTGATGAGGACGATGAAGATCTCGATGAAGATGTTTATTGCAGCATAGCAGTGACAAAGTATATGTAGTACCTTGGGTTCAACGGAGTCGGAATGAACCATGAACATCCTAAGCTCAAACATTTTATACACTTAGAGTTTACTACCCTCGATGTAAATGAAGTTGCTCCTGTTGTTACAGCTGTGGTCTGTATGTTAATTAAGTTCTGACACCCCTTTTGTCTGAGGTGGTTCTCAGTGTCCCACACCTGCACCCATTCTACAATTGGTCACCATTTGCTCAGGATGTGATCATCCCAATTGGTCTACAAACAACATAACTGTTGACTTTCTTCTTCTCTATAATAATTAAGCCATCTTGGGAAATAAGCATGATCAAACATATTGTGGAGTGGAATCTGGGTCGGGGAAGACTATAGATTCTTACAAAGCTAAAGCACGCTTTGCATTTTTTTCAGTGGATTCGCCATCATTTTTGCTCATAAAGGTAAGAGTAATACATCATTCTGAACTGTGAAGGGTCTACTTTTATTTGTGCGCACTCACAATATCAACAAAATGTTGTGCTTTAATAAAATAAAGAAAACAAACATGATGCGCTTTCTGCCGTCTCGTCTTGAACAGGAGTGCTTCACAAAAATGAACCGAAACTCAGCGAATAGATGCCTCACAGACATGATAAATATATCTATAGAAAGCTTTAAATTACTACTTAACGAAATAAAACAAATC
>NW_015631049.1:2572571-2578287 GCF_001515625.1 Sinocyclocheilus rhinocerous | reverse complement strand
AAGCCCGGCCCTAGGGGCGTAAAAAAGTCGGGGCCCGTCGGACCTTGCAGGGCTCGCAGGGCTCTAGTTCCTGGTTCTGTTGACACATGTTGACTCACGTGAGCCGCCTGCTGGTAATAACACCCGCGGGATAAGACGCTGCTACAGTACATTAATTATGATGCTTCATGCTGTGAAAAACGTTTTCATGTCTGGATATTTCAGTTATTTTGTTTTCAAAGAGGATAAAGGAAATAACATAGTTGTACAGCGTAAGCTATGCATGAAGACTCTTGCTTTAACAAAGGCTACTCAACCAACTTGAACATTTGCAGGTACGAGTCCAACTAGCATGGAAATCATCATGTTAGCTAATATTTTGTGTTTGTTAGTGCTTTAAAATTCCATGGTGTGCATGACTGCAGTTGTAAGTTTTCTAGCGGAAAATGAACCTGAAAATGTAGAAATTAACATGAAAGTTCCCACACCCCGGATCAGTCAATGAAATATAGAAAGATAGCATTTCACATGCATTTCGACATGTAGGCTTATTTTAAAATAGACTAATATGTATATGGTGTGCACTTTTTTATGTTGTGTATAAACTATATTTATTTTTACTTGTACATGTTAAAGAAATAAAAAAATAATAATAAAAATAAAACTGTAAAACTAAACTGTATAGCCACTAGATGTCTGCATAGCCTTTTATAAAAATATACGGGCTGTAATGTCTAGATGGTGAAACAAGACACGATTTTTAATAATTTCAAATAGTTTTTACTAGTTTTCATTTTAAAGTCATAGTTAAAATTATTTAGATATTGCTTTTTTTACTTATTTACATATGTAACTTGAAGTGATCCAAAAGTAATCAGATTACATTACTTTTATATTGTGGTACTTGGATTACGTTACTGAATACTTTTTTAATTAAGTAATTTGTAACTGTAACGGAATACATTTTAAAAGTAACCCTCCCAACCCTGATTATATATTATAGAAATTTATTTTAACTTGAAGTGATCACCCTACCAGTAATGCAGAACACCCTAGCAACCACCAAGCAACACAATAAAATTGATTTAGAACACCTTAAAACCTACACTATCATCCAAAAGATTGGAGTCAGTAAAATGTTTTAATGTTTTTGAAGTTTCTTATGCTCACCAAGGCTGCATTTATTTGATCAAAAACATAGTAAAACAGTAATATTGTAAAATATTACAATAACTGTTTTCTATTCTTTTTTCAGGATTATTCGAAGAATAGAAAGTTCAAAAGAACAGCATTATTTTGTAACAACGTAAAAAATAACCTTTACTGTTCTTTTGATCAATTTGATGCACCCTTGCTGAATAAAAGTATTAATTAAATGTATTAATAAAAGTACTAAAAAAATTCCCCAACTCCAAAATTTTTAACGATAGTATAAATAGCAAAACCCTAGCACCATTTTCAACTACCACCATTTTATTCACAAAACTTTAAAATAATTTTTTGAAATATAACTATTACTACAAATAAGTTACAGAAAACAGGAAAATGTTGCTGTGTTCTCAGTGGGGGTTTTTTTTCATCATCATCATGAATGAGAACAGAGAGAGAAAGAGACTCCACTGAGGACCACTTTATAAAGACAACATGAAAAATCCTGGGCCTGTCTCCTCCTCTGTCATGCACTCTCCATCCCTGCTTGTCTTACCCGTACTCCTTTCATTTCCTCCATCCCACCCCACCCCCTCTGCGGCCCCTCACACACAGTAGAGTGATTGTGAGGGGTAAAAGGGGAGCAGTAAAGTGATGGTAGGACATGGATGTGCGCTGGGCCTGCGCCAGACTTTTCTAGCACATCTCTTCCTAAACCATTGAAGCACAATCCAAACGCAAGAGCATTTCTGCTTTAATTAACACACACACACAAAAAATGAATAAGAAAGCAAGAGAGAGACAGAAAGAAAGCGAGAGAGAGCGACTAGGACCATAGCCAGGCATCTCAAAAACTGCTTGGCTGGGTTTCCATGGTGAAAGAATCCCGCCATCTCTGTATGGGTTCCAGAATCCTCACTGCAGTGGCGAGACGGACCCAAAGTTACAAGGAAGTCAATGAAAAGAAAACAAGAAATACAAAGGAGCACCCCAGGCCACTTAAGACATCACAGTCTATGAACACATTAACAGAATGAACAGAATGAGAGCTACATCCGGCCACAGCCAAGCCAAGACTCTGTCCATAAGTATTAATGAACCAGAATCCTCACCAGAATACACACACATACACTGATGATCAACCCCTGCCCCTACTCCCTGTTTTCTTCTTGGCCGTCCTCTACGCTAATCCAAACAGCAGGACTGGATGCCTCAGACCATCATGGCCGCCTCAAACCATCATGGCCACATTATGTGTATGTATGTGGATGCATTTGGAGTCTGAAACACACCATGGAGGCCCTTCACTGGGCTACTTCAATTCAAACAGTGGCACTTCCCACACGCTGGGGCGGCATACTGGAGGGTCATACTCAACATCAAAGGTCCACAGCATGGCAAATGGAATGACAGAGGGGGAGACAGAGCGGGAAAGAGATTCCTGACTGACATTGAAGCCAAGACTGACGTTCTCACTGCTTACTGATGTCTGACTTCAAGGAGAATCAATGTCATAAAGGGATGAAGTAAATGCCACCACCACAAGTGTGAATTGAGAATGGCTTGTAAATTTTTTTATTTTTTTCTACTAAAGGTGAACTAAACTGAGGTATCAAAAAGGATGCAGAATTGTAATTCAAATAAATTAAATGTAAAAAAAAATGTACAATTAAAATGAACTGACATTTAAATACATTAAAAACTTTTCTTTTTACTAGAAAAGTTTGCCAAGGCAAACTCTGAATGTTATTTTGACAAAGGTTAGAAAGTTTTGAAAAAAGTTTTGAAAAAAATCCCTGAAGAGACAGAACGTAAGACAAAATGAAAGATTTTTTCAGACAGACAGAACAACAGACAGATAAAACATTAGACAGAATAACAGATATACAGATACAATAAATGATAGAATGATGAACAATAGATAAAATGACTGATAGAGATTGAAATAACAGAATGGTAGATTGATAAAATGAGAGACAGAAAGAAACAGAATGAAATAATGACAGATAAAACAAAAGATACAATGATAGAAAGAACGAGATAGATTGATAAAATGACAGAACAAGAGAAAGATAGACAGAACGATCAGAAGTTTTTAAGAATCAACTTAAAAATAGTTTAACTTAAACGCAGTGCTGCACACTAATCTGAGTTTTAAGCATCACAGGTGTATCAAGCATTTACAGTAGCAATTGCAACTATGAAGAGACCCCTGTACTGTTTCTTTCCGTTGCACTCGATAGCTGTTTCTGAACACAAGAACTTGTCATGCGTGTTCGCCCCTTAAGACAACACAAATTAACCAACTCAGTAGGCGACGACATCAAGAGAAAGTGGTTGTGGATCAACATTACCTGACCCCCGACTACTTAGCGAGCAACATTATCGAACTGCTTTGCTATGTTATCTTCTTACACACAAGCCTGTCCTTGACCTGCTGTGTTACTGAACTTTGGATAATTTGACGGCTGATAAAAGATGAACATGCTCTCCATTTTCTACATAATCATGCCATTGTGCATCCACAGAGACCTATAAAGGGCAGGTGTACATTTCAGCTGGGATACATCTTTCTAAATGGCCGTAAGAAGAGGTTGTTGATGATAAAAGTGACCCTGATAAGAGTCCAGGCTTAGCAGTATGCACATAACACATGCTATGGTGCTCACATGGGAGAGATTGGTTCAAATCAGGCTTGAATTCTATAACACAATCCCATTCTCTCTCACCATTACAAAAAAGATCTCAATATACTCAAGCTAAATATAGAATGCAATAAAAAGCACCCATGCTTCAGTGTTATTGGGTAGATGGCATTTCCTTTAAAGCCTTTAGACTGTCCTCTCTTGCTATCATTCTAAAACAATGTGCCAACAAATTAGGATGCTCACGTCAGCCAACATATGCGGTCTGCTGCCTTATTTAATCTGACCTATAATGCACTTAATACATGGAACGAGGCCAAAGATAGCCTGCGGTTCATTAATACCATTCCTAAATGTTGCTTTTATAGCCTATACATAACATGACCTTAAGGTCCTGTACTTACTGGATCATCAAATAAATGGGCCAAAGAAGACTCACTCAATCATGATGTCATGCCTTCATCTGAATTTTAACAATACCTCTGTTTGACTGTCCTCTGATGTCCAGCTGGCTGTAGCACATGTCTGGTTATTCCTGGATTTCTTTCAATCACCTAGTCATACTTTCAAAAACAAAGTGACACCCTGGTAGTCAGAAGTAAAATGCCATTCTGTGGGTACAGCCTGCTCTGAGCATCGTTATGCACATGCTGCGCACAGACCACGCAAATAAAAGGCGTGACGCTGAAAGCATGCGTGCAGCGAGTGCATTCAATAAGAATAAAGTGCAGATATGCTGTTCTAAATGGCCGTTGGGAACTGGATATTGTTAGACCGCCAGCTCCCGTTCAAATTACACCATAGTTACCGACCGCTACCGCGTATTATTCGGGAATTTAATCCAAAAAATCTGGTCGGGAGAGCAGCGGGAGAGCTCTAACTCCTATCTCTCCCACTCCAATTTTAATACCGACTTGGTACCGAAATACCGGGTCTTTTGACAACACTACAGTGAAGTTTTTTTTCCCCATTTAAATAAATGTAGAAGTTATATATCTCTGTGTGTGGAACTGATAATCATTCTTACACAATCTACTAGATACAGACTACTTCATTATAAAGAAAAATAAAATAAACAGTAAATATGAAAAAATATAGGCCTATGTATATTTATAATCTATGACAAAAATTTATCATAAACTAGGTTAGTGGATAATTCGGCAGCAAAAGTTATTCTAGAAAAACCAGTGCACAATAATTTTAGAAATCCAAACATTTAATAAAAAAACAATATTTTGTGGGGAACAAATAAAAGTGTTGCACTAAATATGGTAAAATGTTACACATTGCTATTTGTATTATTATAAAATCCATTCATTAAAAACATTCATATATATTAGAGAGAGCTTTACCGAACTGACTGTCGTAACCGAATGCGACCAGGGTTTAAAGGCTGAACGAATGACTGACAGCCACAGCGGAGAAAAGAGTTTGTGTGAACTTTAATGTAAGGACTTAAATATTCATATGTAGCTCACATTAAGCTATCGTATGGCTTCAGAAGTAACAGAATAATTTGCACAATCGGGGGGAAAAAAAAGAAAAAGAAATCTCGGATTTGGATCGGCCCTCTCTGACCGATACCCGATCCAAGAAAAATGGCACTATCGGAGCCGATACCCAATATGAATATCGGATCGGCGCATCCCTAATTCTGTGCATGTTAAAGAGGTCATCGGGGAAAGGTGATTTGCAAAGATTCATTAAAAAACCTTATACTCACTTTTTCTGTGGGTGAAGCTGGACCACGAATGATTCGTGCGAAGATAGACACATTTAGGTAGATCGGGGGCACATTCCCTTCAGAAACAAATGTAATCCACTGCGTCTTCAGCGCATACTGCTAAGCCTCAGATGTCGGGAGTAAATGACGACTGCTATGTTCATTATTACATCCAACAACAAAACACCTCAATCGCTTAGGAGACATTCTTGTCTACACC
>NW_015631049.1:2570240-2571389 GCF_001515625.1 Sinocyclocheilus rhinocerous | reverse complement strand
TCAGATGTCGGGAGTAAATGACGACTGCTATGTTCATTATTACATCCAACAACAAAACACCTCAATCGCTTAGGAGACATTCTTGTCTACACCTGCTCTAGCTTTGAAACAATAGCGGACTGATGACAGCTCACTCAGGGCGGTTCTAAGGTAAGACACCAGTCCAGTCTGTGCTGAAACACTACTGTCAATCAAACAATCGTGGGAGGGGCCTGTCTGTGTGATGTCACACAGACAGGTATCTGAGATCGGCTCGATTTGAGAAAAGGGTAAAGATTTTAGTTTAGTTCAATTAAGGTATTGTGAAGCGAAAAGTGCGTTTATAATAAACAAATCCATCATTCCATAAAGACACTTTTTAACTTAAAACTGTTGCTTCCGGCTAAAATACAATTCTGCTATAAATAATACTGCTTTCTCCAGTGAAAACGTCTTCTCTTCTGAATCAGGAGAGAAAAATGCACAGATCAAGCAACATTTACAAGCAAAAACAGTCCAATTGAGTTCTAAACAAATATTTGCTTTATTATGGAATCGTGTTTTGGCCAAAAGTGATGGTTTGAAGTTAAAATGCCTTAGTGATGGATTTGTTTCTTACAAACACGCAGCTTTTCACTTCACAAGAACATAATTGATGAACTGGAGTCGTGTAAATTACTTGTGTATTATTGTGCTGTTTTTATGAGCTGTTTGGACGCTCATTCTGACGGCACCCATTCACTGCAGAGTATCCACTGCTTATTAAGTGATATCATGATATATATTTTTGGGGTGAACTATACCTTTAAGTTTCAGTACTAAAACCAAATCAGGGCTGTACAGTGCGACGCGCAAAACGCGAGGCATTTTTTAAAAAACGCCTCGGGCTCGTTTTTTTGGTTTGACACGCCGCGTTAAAATCTGGCCGACCAATGAGATTGGCGCTTTTGTTCACATGCCTGGAGCTGCTGAAGTTACAGTAAAACACGACTTGGTGGCGCTCAAGCACAAAACGGTCTTGCCGAGCACACACTGATACCTAACGACAAAGAGGAAGTAAGTAGTTGTAGAAGATGCATCGAGGCAAGATGAATGTAGAGCTGCTGGTCTCATTGGTGTCTGAACACAAAGGGCTTTACGACAAACGCGACAGCGACTACAAAAATCTCG
>NW_015631049.1:2563283-2569403 GCF_001515625.1 Sinocyclocheilus rhinocerous | reverse complement strand
CTTCTGTAGATGAGGCTGGATCATGAATGATTCGCGCGAACATAGATGCATTTAGGCAGATCAGGATCGGCGCATTCACTTCAAAGCGAAAGTAACGTTAATCCTCTGCGTCTTCAGCAGCTCAGATGTCGGGAGTAAATGACGACTGCTATGTTCATTATTACATCCAACAACAAAACACCTCAATCGCTTAGGAGACATTCTTGTCTACACCTGCTCTAGCTTTGAAACAATAGCGGACTGATGACAGCTCACTCAGGGCGGTTCTAAGGTAAGACACCAGTCCAGTCTGTGCTGAAACACTACTGTCAATCAAACAATCGTGGGAGGGGCCTGTCTGTGTGATGTCACACAGACAGGTATCTGAGATCGGCTCGATTTGAGAAAAGGGTAAAGATTTTAGTTTAGTTCAATTAAGGTATTGTGAAGCGAAAAGTGCGTTTATAATAAACAAATCCATCATTCCATAAAGACACTTTTTAACTTAAAACTGTTGCTTCCGGCTAAAATACAATTCTGCTATAAATAATACTGCTTTCTCCAGTGAAAACGTCTTCTCTTCTGAATCAGGAGAGAAAAATGCACAGATCAAGCAACATTTACAAGCAAAAACAGTCCAATTGAGTTCTAAACAAATATTTGCTTTATTATGGAATCGTGTTTTGGCCAAAAGTGATGGTTTGAAGTTAAAATGCCTTAGTGATGGATTTGTTTCTTACAAACACGCAGCTTTTCACTTCACAAGAACATAATTGATGAACTGGAGTCGTGTAAATTACTTGTGTATTATTGTGCTGTTTTTATGAGCTGTTTGGACGCTCATTCTGACGGCACCCATTCACTGCAGAGTATCCACTGCTTATTAAGTGATATCATGATATATATTTTTGGGGTGAACTATACCTTTAAGTTTCAGTACTAAAACCAAATCAGGGCTGTACAGTGCGACGCGCAAAACGCGAGGCATTTTTTAAAAAACGCCTCGGGCTCGTTTTTTTGGTTTGACACGCCGCGTTAAAATCTGGCCGACCAATGAGATTGGCGCTTTTGTTCACATGCCTGGAGCTGCTGAAGTTACAGTAAAACACGACTTGGTGGCGCTCAAGCACAAAAGATCAAACAGAATTCGATGTGTACCGGGGTATTTCTGTTTTTCATTAAGCGCCATCTAATGTCAGGGAGTGAATTTGCACGTTCACTCAGCTCATCGCCTGCGAAAATCGCTTGGGTATGAACACAAAAGGCGCGTCGAAAAACGTTGGCGATAAGCGCGCGTAATAATCGTCCCGGTGTGTACGAGGCTTAACACTATCAAACACACAAAAGGTTTACATATAAACACAGTTGGTTATGTCTAAAATGAATGTAAACAGTTGAGAGAGAAACTCGTGCAGCTCTTAAAGGGACAGTAGCTACTAAACATGCTGCCGACTGTCATTAAAGGGATAGTTCACCCAAAAAATTTAATTTCTGTCATTATTTACTCACTCACATTTTGTCCCAAAACTGTATTAATTTCTTTCTTGTGCTGAACACAAAAGAAGATATTTTGAAGAATGTGAGTAACCCAACAGTAGCTGGTCCACACTGACATTTACAGTAGGAAAAAAAATACCATGGAAGTCACTGTGGACCAGCAGCTGCTTGGTTACCCACATTCTTCAAAAAAACTTTTATGTTCAACAGACGAAATAAACTAATTCAGGTTTTAAACTACTTGAGTAAATGATGGTATAAAAATGAAACACTATGACAGAATTGAAAGACAGATGACAGAATTTTCATTTTTGGTGAACTATTCTTTTAATGTTAATAAAACAACAAAACACAGAAAAAAATCACTCACTGATCAAGATGAACTTATCATCAGTCAGTTGCTTTAAAAAAATATATAATTTATGTATATAGTGTATATAGTGTTTTATTTTAATATTTGTTAATTCAATTTATTGGATGCTACTGCTAAATACTGTACCTGAAAAATAAACCACTATTTGTTTTATTTGTATATTATGTGTATTTGTAATGTATATCTTTTGTTCTTATTTTCTAATAACAAAGATCAAATAATGACAAAGATTTGTATCTTTTCTCACTTTGGCCTAAATGTCTGCCATTCATTTTTATTTTATATTTTGTTAAGGTGTAAGTTTCTGTTATGTTTCTGCACTCTTCCATTTTTAGCAAATTAAGAAAACAATTTTTGTGATGGTTTGTATATTTTGTGCTCTGTATGGAACATCAGTGCCTGTTTAAGTGATGAACTCCATTACTTGTGTTTGTTTTCAGACATGATAACAGACATTTTATACTTGTGCTACAACTTTTTGGCCTGTGCTACAAAACTTTCAACCTCTGTAGCACCAGTGCTATGTGAAAAAAAGTTAACGTATAGCCCTGCAAATGGACAAAAACAAGAAAAAATTGCACCTAACAAAGCCTTCCATTTATGATGCCTTCTCCTCCTGAGTTGTCACCTAAGTACAGCATGAATATGCTCCATTCCGAGCCAAATAACACAATGTGAAAAGTGACCTTAGAGTGTAAAGAGAAAGAACCAATCAATCAAAAAAATGTGTAAGCATTCTAAGAGATCTAGGTCAATGCAAGGTAAGCACTATGGTTCCTCACACAAAATGTGACCCTTTGATGACACCTGAAAGTGACAGGCTGATTTCAAGAAACACATTTAGTGCCCCAGAAACGACACTTAAATCTTACTTAAATATTTATGAATGTCATTGTGTTAGACGATAAAATTACATTTTGAAAAACATGCAAGGGCACTTTTAAAGTACATTAGGTTTGAAAATAAAAACAACAGCTATATAATTCAAAATTAAAACAAAATGTTTAGTTGTCAAATATAGTTAAATACACAATACTGTTCAAAAGTTTCGGGTTAGTAAGATTTTTTTTTATGAAGTCTTTTATGCTCACTAAGGTGGAATTTATTTGATCAAAATATAGTAAAACAGTGATATTGTGCAACGTTATTACAATTTAAAATAACTGTTGTCTTTTTTTATATACATTTCAAAGTATAATTTATTCCTGTAATGCAAAGCTGAATTTTCAGCAGCCATTAATCCAGTCTTCAGTGTCACAGTGTCCTTCAGAAATCATTCTAATATGCTGATTTGGTGCTCAAGACACATTTCTTACTATCCATGTTAGAACGATTGTTTTGCATAGTATTTTTGTGATTTTGTGTATTTTTTCCTGTCTGACCGACCGTCACGGCCAAACAGAAAAACTTATCGACCGATGCCGATATTTGAAAAATGGCAGATATCGGCAGTGGCGATATATCGGTCGACCACTACTAGCGATGCACGATATTATTGGACCGTTATCGGAATCGGACAATAATGGCTTAAAATGTAAACATTGCATCGGTCCGATATGAAAAATTATGCTGATATGCCTTGCCGATAAAACAAATAGCTCACATTTGCTCATGGTGTGCTAGCAATAAGATCATGTCAGCAGTGTAGTCATTCTTTAAGTGAACTTTAGCCTGAATGGTAATTAGATTCACTTTTTTGGATCGTTGCATTTAATCTGAGAATGCAAGTACAGAATGACTCATCCTTTGTGCGATAGAGTAAACAGTCATGTGCAGTAGCAGCAGCGGCAGCCTCCCCCAGGTCCTAATGCCCGTCTGGTAAGGCCTTTTTATTCATTTAAGGGGCACTGTAGGCCTATTTGTAATAAAATGAAAGTAAAATACACAAATAACATTAAGATTGTGTTTCTGATTAAATAAAGCAGTAATTTATGTCATAAAATGACAAGTATGTTTTAGGGATGCTCTCCGATCAGGATTTTTGCAGCCGATACTGAGTACCGAATTCTTGTCATGGTGATCGGCCGATACCGATGCCGATTCTGAATTAGGGCTGCAACTAACGATTATTTTGATAATCGATTAGTTGGTCAATTATTTTTCCGAATAATCGGATTTTGGTTTTTTTTTGTATATACAAAAAACACACTATTCCACATTCTGCCCAATGTCCTTCAAACAAACGTGCCAACTGAATCTTATGAAAACATACAGTGCTTAACAATTTATTAGACCACCTGTCATGGTGATCGGCCGATACTGATGCCGATTCTGATGCTTCAAGCTTTATATAGACGGTTTCATCGGGTGCACGCTGTACGACCGAAGTTAACTTCCGGTCTGTGTTTGTTTATCAGTCTGGCTATGGCGCCGGCTACAAACGCAGTTAAAGTTAAAGTGATGAGTAGACTGAAGTTGGGCTCAGGTGGTTGTGCTGTGGGATGTGTTTCCCAAACATTTCATCTTGCATGTTATATGCCTGATAAAACAGAGTCTGTGAGTTCAGCGCTGCTTTGTGTACAGCCGTTACTGGGGAAACCTCTGTATCTCCAGAGTGGGTCGCGGGTGGATAAAATAAATCATAAATGATGCAAATATTAACTACATTTTCTTTAAATAATTTTTTTTCATGAGGCAGACGATTTCGTGTGTGTGTGTGTGTTCGTTCGCCTGATCGGGACGTTGCAGTGACAGAAACGGTGACATTCCAGATAAAGTTTGAAAGGAGTAAAGCCTGTGTTAATGCTATTGAGTATGCTAATATGGCCAAAGAAGATATTTTGTTTTATAAATAAATGTTTATTTAAATGCAGCCCACGATCAGCGTGTTATGTTACCGTTATCCCTTACGACAGGGGTCTCCAACCTTTTTACACCACGTTATTCACATGACAAAAATGGCCTCCTATGCCCTTCATAGCTTGCGTTCTTGCTGGCATTAAGTACTTTTTGACTGTAATTGGGTATCTGAAAAAAAACACTATAAAGCTCTCTGCCTTTCTTTCATAGATAACAGCAATAATTATATTATACCATTAGAAATAGCCTACTACTGTGACTAAAGAGCTTACACATATCGGAGGACTAACCAATACAGAAAGCTAAAAAATTATTTTGGTAATCACCAGTACTGTTAGTTTAGAGCAGCAGTGGCACAAACCATAATTTGTTAAAAACCTTACATAAATTTGTTTTAATAAATTTAAGCATTGTATATAGTGAATATAGTATAAATTAACTGTAGGAACCGTCTGTATGGTATTTTGATGTCATACACCGATCGGTCTGCACACGCATCCTGGGAAAATGGCACGTATGGTCACCCTAGTATAAATCTCTGCATTAAAAATTAAAATTATAAAAATTATAAAGACGAATAAAATCACAAACTCAGTTGTAACCAATAGGTTAAAGTAATGTTCTGCAGGAACACAAGTTCACTTTGATCACAGTCACGTCTTACAGTCATTTCTTTATCTTGTAATAGGCGGTTATGAAGCGTCTGATATTTATATTCAGACAATTACACGCTGTTATCCCCTTACCGTTCCTACTCTCATAAAATACTCGCAATGCATGTTGACCTTTAAACCTCGATTTAACTTTAAACAATAGATATTTCAGCACAATGAATGTTTGTGCGCTGATTATTGTCTCTCTTTTCCGTCTGTCTGACGCAGGAACTTAACACAGACGGTCAGGATGGACCTTTATGCAAAAATGGAAATGCTCGCGTGAATTTGTGACATTTATACATAAGGATATGACCGTTAACTGAAAGTTTTTTTGCGCTGAGGACGCACACGCATCTGTTAAAGCACCTGACAGGGCAAGCCATTACGCAAATGCATTAGCTTAAAGCTTAAAATAAAGAATTCTCATGTTTTGGGCAGCTTGGATCACGTAACTCTCCCGCAGCATCTCATTCTGTTTCCTCCACTATTTTTAGATGCATTTTGTCCATAAAAATGCGTAATGCAGTGCTGTAATTTGACGCGACCGGATGAAGTTGGACTTCCACTGTGGGCAGACCCGAATAATCAATCATGAGAATCGTTGTCAATGATTTTCATAATCGATAATAATAAAAGCATTAGCAATTAATCGCAACATGAAAATTTGATACCGGCATATCCCTAGTCTCATCCATATGTATTATGCATCAACTGCGATCCGTTTAACTCCTAAATTTAGGCTAAATTATTTTTGTTACTTTAAAAAAATCAAAACGACGGTGGGGGGCGGTGCCGCGGTAGGCAAATGACGTAACC
>NW_015631049.1:2557445-2563273 GCF_001515625.1 Sinocyclocheilus rhinocerous | reverse complement strand
GGTAGAGGCGTGTTTGTTTTGGTGATTTCAAATATCAACATTGGCTACCAGAAATCACTCACTCTGCCTTTAATTCATTAGTTAACATAAACTGCCAATGAAAAATTCTGTTGAACATTCATTAATCTTAGAAATTTAGGCTAAATTATTTTTGTTACTTTAAAAAAATCAAAACGACGGTGGGGGGCGGTGCCGCGGTAGGCAAATGACGTAACCGGTGTTGCGGCTTAACACTGGTATAACCGAAAACACCGTCTATCACAGCAAGCCTACCCGGTAGCAATTCTTCCACGGCCCGGTAGTGGGTCACGACCCGGTGGTTGGGGACCTCTGCCTTATGGCTCCGACGTTCCGTCCTCCACGCTGTGACAACTCACAAAAGACTATTTTTAGCCAAGCAGAGAGCCGCTTCAGAAACGTGCCGTGGCTGGCCGGTATAAACACAAGCATTAGAACGGCTGTGATCAGCTCCGGTTCCCAGCTCTCGGAGCATCCCTAGTATGTTTTGATTTAAAGGTCAGAAGATATAGCTTACATGTATAAAAATCACAAACAAGACACTTATAAATTAAATGTAATACATACAGATTTATTCATTAATGTGTGTATAATATGCTTTTCAAACAGATTATGAAAACTTAAATACAAAGAGGTCTAAAAGGTTTTCAGAATTTTTTTTTTCTTCTGCTTTACACCATTTACAAATGTTAAATCTACAAATAAAATGTTAATGTTGCCACTGCATATGTCTGGAAAAAAAGTGATTGTTTTATTGTTGATTTATAGTTATTTTCAAATTTTTCAATGTACTCTCATTATAAAAGTACTTCATTATTATTTAACTCTCACAAGTAAGTATTTGTTCAAAACTAACCTAAATTAAAAATAATTTGTTTATAATTGCTGCACAGGAGAGACTTGGTTATTTCCAAACAAAAGGAAATATATCGGCATCGGCTGTCGACCAAAATGAGTTGAAAAATACTGGCATATCGGATATCGGCAAAAATTAAATATCGTGCATCCCTAGTCTTTACTGTCACTTTTGATCAATTTAATGCATTCTTGCTGAATAAAAGCATTATTTTATTTCCAAAAAAAAGTATTGACCCCAAACTTTTCAATGGTAGTGTAGCTAAACAGTCCAGTAATTGTGATGAACTGGTTACTCTGCCACTTATTGCCTTCATACGTTTGATCTCTGTGAAAATTAGAAACAACATAAACCAGTTTGTTCTGAGAAAAGTTTTAGCATTATTTTTGCAGATGTAATTTGGTTTGATATCGTTTTATCTTATGCAATGACATTCATACATTTTTAAGTTTGACTAAATTGTCTATATACATGGGGTCACTGTATATTGGTCCTCACCCTTCCGGAATGTAATGGGATGTGTTCAACGTGACTTACAGGTATATGTGTGAATTGTAGATTCAAAAGATTTTGAAACCACCGGCCTGAAAAAAATAGCTTCCTCAAATTACAGAATCATCTTGTTGTGTTTCATTACAATGTGTGGCAATTTGTGAAACCAATGGAACCGGTTAGTTTGTGTGTGGGGAAAGAGATGTGCTTGTAGACAGTAGTGGTTTTGTGTATGTGTTGGCTTGTTTTGATGTGGCCTGTGAGACACATATCATAGTGTTTAGCCAACTGAAGATTTTCAGCTAGTCTGTTTTCCGTTTATACCGCAGCTTTTCTAAAGAGCTCCTCAGTAATAGAGGGGGGAAAACACAAGCATACTCAATCTCTCTCACATATACACAAACACTGACTGACTGATGTTCCCTGAGGCAGACTGCAAGAGGTTAGGGCTCTTGAGCTCATCTCTCATCTCATCCTCTTCACTCATGCAAACACACAGATCTCATACATAAACAGTCACAACCATATGTCATACAAGTCCAGGGTCACTAAATCACTATGATGTGGCATAAAATGACTGAGGTTCATTCTCAGCATTACATAATTAAAGACAGTTTTTTAAAGTGTTGCAATAGCTGGTCTGCCAATTAGTTCTTATCTCAACAATTTTTTGCAAGAAAAATTATAATACAAAGATACAATATAAAGTTATTGTCAAACAAAGCTAAAAGTAAACCAACTATGTTTTCTGTTGTACATTAAATTTGTAACATGCAAAATGCACATTAAAATTGAATTTTTCTTCTGGGAACACAAAAGGGGGAAACTTTAAGTAGAATTACACTGAATAAAGACAGTTTTCTCAAGTCAACGGTGCTATAAACGTGGTCCATTGAACTTGTGCACTTGTCAAGTGCAAGTCAAGTTACCTGTATTTATTTAGCACTTTATACAATAGAGATTGCTTCAGAGCAGCTTCACGATATTAAACGGTTAAGTAACAGAATCAGTAATCGCAACTTCAGCAAACACGAGGTAAATCCAAATTCTGCTGTAAAGCAGCTCTAAAAAGACAACAGTGTCATTATTCAGCTCCAGTCAGTTCAGTGTTGATTCAGTTCAGTTCAATAACTAAAGTTCATCAATTATGAAACAAGTTCAATTTTGCGATAAGCAACTCAACTGTAGACAGCTGTGTGAGGAGCAGAAGAAATCTTAAGATGAAATCCACTGAGAACTTTTCCCTTTTCAGTCATCTGTTTCAGTGAACCTCTGTGACCAGCTCACTGATTCAGTGAGTTGAACAAAAAGACCAGACCACTCTAATTCATGAATGAATCATTCAAACTGGTTCTGTAAAATGGATTAATCAATTCTTTGAAAATCTCTGACTTCATTCACAAAGTGGATGTTGCTACTTCTCTCATAATTCCCTCATAAAGAACAAGAGCAAATGAAGATTTTCAGTGAAAAACAACTGAAATTTGTGGCTTTTTGTGGTTTCAGAAGAGTTGGAATATAGTGCATAAGTCTGGCTCTGCGATAACTCTACATAGGAGGTAATTAGGCAATCAGATAGCAGATGTCTAGACTAAAGAAAATGTGCCAACACAATAAAACAATGTTTAAAACCAAAGGAGCAAGTATATCATTGATAGATCAACAGACAGACAGATAAATAGATTTACTTTAGTTTTGCCCAAGGGATGATGCATTACACTAGCATTAAAAAACAAAGGCGGAAAAATCTGTACTGTTCTTTTCTCTGCACTCTAGTCAGAATAACATCAGTGGCACTGTGCTTTTGTTAATGGATCAGGCCAATGAAATGTAATGTTTATATCAGCTATTACAACATAAAATGCTTTCCGACAGGGTATTAATGTTATCAGACTATTCTGCCCGGATTAAAACATAATATGCCATTACCATGCCACTAATCTGCAAATCCAATCGCACTATGATGCTAATCTCTGCCTAATCTGATGGGAAGCGGTCTATCGCTGCTCTGAGCAAATTACTTTGTGCATGTGCTCCCACGGTACCATTCAAAGCTTTTATGTATAGCAAAGTTTTTACATTGAGACCATGATCTGATCACCAGAGATGACCAGAAAAAAAGAGATACATATTGTAACTACTGTACAACACAATAAAACTTTATGAAAGTGAAAGTGACGTGATGTGGCCAAGTATGGTGACCCATACTCGGAATTAGTGCTCTGCATTTATCCCATCCAAAGTGCACACACACACACCCGGAGCAGTGGGCAGCCATTTTTTTGCTGCGGCGCCCAGGGAGCAGTTGGGGGTTCGGTGCCTTGCTCAAGAGCACCTCAGTCGTGGTATTGAAGGTGGGAGAGAGCGCTGTACATTCACTCCCCCCACCTACAATCCCTGCCGGTACGAGACTCGAACCCACAACCTTTGGGTTACGAGTCCGACTCTCTAACCATTAGGCCACGACTTCCCCAAAACCAAAGTTATGTATGTATTCTTGGCTATCTTAAATACAGGGTTCAAAACGCGGCACGGGTTTATATGTATTATCTTTGAAGAGAACCGACTGTCTTCAGAAAATTTTCGATGCCATTTTTATTTCATCTTGCCTGTAATGCCTGATAAAGTAAAGTTTATGAACACAGCGCTGTTTTGTGTACAGCCATTACCGCGGAAACGCTATATTTCTGCCATTTCAAAAGCCCCACATAGTGGCAGAGAATTAATTTGCATTTTCAGTAAGACAAAAACTTTTTGTTTTTATGAAAACCTGTATCTGAACTGTAAATCATGTCATTTTACGGTTTAATATGTTACCATAGACATTGCCCTACCCCACTCATATGGTATTCATTTATTGCAGCTCTTAAAAAAGGTCATAAAAAGCCTTAAATTGATTTTTTAAAATTCAGATACCCTGTAAATAATGGAATTAAATTCCTTCCTAGATAGACATTTTGACTACTATCCAATTTTCCATATAAAAAATTGTCTTTTTTTATGTAGACTAGTTAAATTTATTTCGGGCTACCAAAATCTAAAGAGTGCCTGCCCAAAGGGCTACCAGAGATTTTGAAATTTTGCGAGCCCTGATATGGTGCTTATATATTGAAAGAACTCCCTTAAAAGACTGGCATAAATTATGAAATGTATTCAACAACAAAAAAAGTTGCAGTAATCATTGAGTGCGTTGATTCAAAAAAGTATATTAATCATAATCAAGAATGAAGTAGAATCTGGACACTAAATCAAATATTAAATTTGATAAAACAGGGGGCCAAAAGTCCAAAATCTTATATAAAAAAATGTCAAATCACGTTTCAATGGACTTAACATGATTTCTGGTGTTGTGACTCTGCATTCTACTTTATTTTTGATAAAACTATAAAATAAATTATTTCTATGCCCTGAAAAAAAATTGGTGTAGGTTTTTACAATTTACAATTTTCACTCAGAAATTGCTAGAAACTTTCACAAATATTTACAAAGAAACGTCAAGTAACACTGAATTAAACAAAATTTTGAAGTAGAAAGACAGAAATAGTATCTTATTTATTTATTGGGACGACGTACTCCAATTATCTTTATATAACTGTACAACTTCAAAAAAATCATTTTTACAATGTGGTCTTTCTGATGACCACAATGTAATATAACTTTTCTTTATGACCCTCTAACTCTAGCACTTTCTATTCTAATTTAATTCTACTTCACAGCTGGACTCAAATGAAGGTGTAGAACCATCTCAAGGATGATCAGAAGAAATGGACAGCACCTGAGTTAAATATATGAGTGTCACAGCAAAGGGTCTGAATACTTCGGACCATGTGATATTTCAGTTTTTCTTTTTTAATAAATCTGCAAAAATGTCAACAATTCTGTTTTTCTGTCAATATGGGGTGCTGTGTGTACATTAATGAGGAAAAAAAATTAACTTAAATGATTTTAGCAAATGGCTGCAATATAACAAAGAGTGAAAAATTTAAGGGGGTCTGAATACTTTCCGTACCCACTGTATATACCTTGCTACATGTACTGCGTTAGGCTAACCGAGACTTGTCATTTGCACTTACATATTGTTGCTCTTTTTGTTAGTTTTGATTGCTTCTATTGTCCTTTTTCTATTTGTAAGTCGCTTTGGATAAAAGCGTCTGCTAAATGACTAAATGTAAGTGTAAATGTAATGCTACCCCAACCCTATCCTCAAAATGTTACTATAACTATAAATTTCATTTTGTATATAAAACAAAAACATTTCCCTTACGACATCAAACGTTAAAAAAACAACAAAAAACCTAACACTTGCTTCTCTAATCTTTTTGCATTCTATCTATTTGTTTTCTTTTTATTTATTATACAATTATAATTCTGACTTTCTGACTTCTGACTTCTTCTGATTAACAAAAGCAAAAAGGCCTCTAACACTAGCTTGCTCTATTCTTTTTCTATTCTATCTGTTTTC
>NW_015631049.1:2556944-2557435 GCF_001515625.1 Sinocyclocheilus rhinocerous | reverse complement strand
CCATTCATTTGCTTCTTGTTTTCTTTATAAAAAACAAACAAAAACTAACACTAGCTTTATAATCTTTTTGTATTCTATCTATTTTTTCTGATTAACAAAAGCAAAAAGGCCTCTAACACTAGCTTGCTCTATTCTTTTTCTATTCTATCTGTTTTATTTCTATTTATTATATGTTATTTAATATATTTTATTTATTTGCTACGTGTACTGCATTAAGCTAACTGAGACTTGTTCTAGCACTTGCATATCATTGCTCTTTTGTTGATTTTGATTGCATCCATTGTCCTCATTTGTAAGTCACTTTGGATAAAAGCGTCTGCTAAATGTCTAAATGTGATGTAATGTAATGTAAAAACACTGTTTTGGTATAAGTGGAAACTGTATTTGCTCTTGTCATGTTCTGCTACATATGCAGAGGTCATTGCTACATATTAGGGGTGGGCGATATGACCAAAATCTTATATCACGATTAATTATATTTCACGGTATCG
>NW_015631049.1:2553730-2555293 GCF_001515625.1 Sinocyclocheilus rhinocerous | reverse complement strand
TTTTTTATTTATTATATGATTTAAAAAAACCTTGCTACGTGTACTGCATTAAGCTAACTGAGACTTGTTCTAGCACTTGCATATCATTGCTCTTTTGTTGATTTTGATTGCATCCATTGTCCTCATTTGTAAGTCACTTTGGATAAAAGCGTCTGCTAAATGTCTAAATGTGATGTAATGTAATGTAAAAACACTGTTTTGGTATAAGTGGAAACTGTATTTGCTCTTGTCATGTTCTGCTACATATGCAGAGGTCATTGCTACATATTAGGGGTGGGCGATATGACCAAAATCTTATATCACGATTAATTATATTTCACGGTAACGCTATATATCACGATATAGTTATTTTTGCTTTAAATAAGGTCTTTATGATATCAAAATTTTTGATACCATAGAAATTTCATAATTCTTGTCATCAGTGACAAAAAAAACTAATACTAGCCTAAAAAAAAACTTAAAAAACAAGCTCACTGAAGAGCAGAGCGATTAAAAAAGAATAACTACTTACAAGCAACAGGGCAAAAAAACTACAGTAGAACAAATAAAATAAATAAGAAATGCTATATACATTGTATAAAGTAATCAAATGTATAAAAACACTGCATATTCTTCACTGTGTAAATTAAATATATATTCCTTCTTATTAAAGTTATAAAAGTGATTGACAGATGAATGACAGACAGCAGGAATATTAGAATGCTATCACTTTAATAGCTGCCGTATTCAATACACTGTAACACGAGTTTTCTTTCTCAGCTGTTTGCTTTCAATTAAAACCAAAATTACTGTGTTCACGAGGATTCAATGTCAAGGATTCAATGTCAAAATGCCCAAAGAGCACCTCTCTGACAGCGCTCAGAAACAGTCTCTCAGACAGTGCGCACATATAATGAAATGAGTTCTCTTTCTCTGCTGACTGCGTTTCAACTAGGGGTCGACCGATTATCGGCCTGGCCGATTATCGGCACCGATATTAAACATTTGTATGATTATCGGTATCGGTCATTTTCAAAACCGATTTGCCAATAAAATAATTTAATTTTGAAACGCGCTATTTGGCTTTGATGCAGCCTGTCGGAACTCACCACTCTGTGACCTAGAGCAATCTCCGCCCACCGCCCATCTGATTTGTTGGGAGTCACGAGTCCGACCAATCAACTTGGAAAGCTAAAGGCACTGAAAGTTTTGCACTCTCACACCGAAAGCGCTTGCTAACTGGAGCTGCTTCAGTGATCACGCATCAGTTGTCTCTCAAAGGCAGCAGCAGACGTTGCTGAAGTTGCAATTAATCACAATCCACTATACCTGAAGTTGCAAAACACCTCAATATTATCTATTTATGGTTTCCGCGATGGGGAAAACGCGGACGGAATCGCGGAATCCAGTCATATAAATGGAATGTACTGTATGACGCGGAATTTCACGGAATTTGTCAAAGTTTGGATAAATTAATCAAAAGTAGGCCTAGGTCAGTACACTTAAATAGTCACGATATGGACTAGTATCTGTAAATATTAAGCTGCAAAAATACTATTTAAATATGAATCCTGCATGTTCTGC
>NW_015631049.1:2551029-2553248 GCF_001515625.1 Sinocyclocheilus rhinocerous | reverse complement strand
TATATCACGATATAGTTATTTTTGCTTTAAATAAGGTCTTTATGATATCAAAATTTTTGATACCATAGAAATTTCATAATTCTTGTCATCAGTGACAAAAAAAACTAATACTAGCCTAAAAAAAAACTAAAAAAACAAGCTCACTGAAGAGCAGAGCGATTAAAAAAGAATAACTACTTACAAGCAACAGGGCAAAAAAACTACAGTAGAACAAATAAAATAAATAAGAAATGCTATATACATTGTATAAAGTAATCAAATGTATAAAAACACTGCATATTCTTCACTGTGTAAATTAAATATATATTCCTTCTTATTAAAGTTATAAAAGTGATTGACAGATGAATGACAGACAGCAGGAATATTAGAATGCTATCACTTTAATAGCTGCCGTATTCAATACACTGTAACACGAGTTTTCTTTCTCAGCTGTTTGCTTTCAATTAAAACCAAAATTACTGTGTTCACGAGGATTCAATGTCAAGGATTCAATGTCAAAATGCCCAAAGAGCACCTCTCTGACAGCGCTCAGAAACAGTCTCTCAGACAGTGCGCACATATAATGAAATGAGTTCTCTTTCTCTGCTGACTGCGTTTCAACTAGGGGTCGACCGATTATCGGCCTGGCCGATTATCGGCACCGATATTAAACATTTGTATGATTATCGGTATCGGTCATTTTCAAAACCGATTTGCCAATAAAATAATTTAATTTTGAAACGCGCTATTTGGCTTTGATGCAGCCTGTCGGAACTCACCACTCTGTGACCTAGAGCAATCTCCGCCCACCGCCCATCTGATTTGTTGGGAGTCACGAGTCCGACCAATCAACTTGGAAAGCTAAAGGCACTGAAAGTTTTGCACTCTCACACCGAAAGCGCTTGCTAACTGGAGCTGCTTCAGTGATCACGCATCAGTTGTCTCTCAAAGGCAGCAGCAGACGTTGCTGAAGTTGCAATTAATCACAATCCACTATACCTGAAGTTGCAAAACACCTCAATATTATCTATTTATGGTTTCCGCGATGGGGAAAATGCGGACGGAATCGTGGAATCCAGTCATATAAATGGAATTTACTGTGTAACGCGGAATGGTCTCTGTATATGTGAATGGCACAGACGCGCGGTTTTGTTTACTATTCTAAAGTGCGTGACACTCCCGGTGTTTTCAGCATCTGCCGTCTCACTAAATGAAGACATAAATACATGAACAAAATCCCCAGAACTGCTCTGAGAGTTACTTTATGAGCATTTGACCGTTTCATTTGAGTAAAACTATCGTCATATCATATTAGGCCTGGGCGATAAAACGGTATCAATATTTATCGATGGTACACCTTAGTGCTGGGCGGTATGACCAACAATTTATATCACGGTATTTTTCAAAATGATACCAGTTTCACGGTAAATGACGGTATATTTTTTTTCATGCATGACCAGTAAGCGACAGGTGCTAGGAAATGCTGTTTTGTATTCATTTATTGACGAGTCGGCTGTGGTGCGGCCAACTGAATGTACTGCTTCTTTGCCCCCCTTTCAAACAGTGTCGCGTTCCGAACGTTGTTTAAGCGACATACACCGGTATTGCGGTATTTTAAAAATTCATATCATAACAAAAATAAACACGGTATGAACCGGTATACCACCTAGCACTAGTACACCTTCTTCGATATCGATATAAAAAATGTTTGATATAGAGCACGATATAGGCACGTGCTATGAGTGACGCAGACAGCACACACAAACACGAACACATGCTGAATTGAGAGCTGTGCCTGCCTGTGATGAGGATATTGTGAATAAAGAATGAATATTAGTCGAATTTAAAATAAACATTTGCATTTGAATGTTAGGAGTGCATCAGGGAGCGTCATCAGTGGAGCACGAGATGCGGTGATAATGATGTGAGTGACATAGTTTCATTTTATTGTTTTGTTAGTCTAGCCCACGAGACGCGCCGCTGCTGTGTTATGCATTCAACATATTAGAGAAATATAGAAACTCAATGCAGAAAAGATCTTGAATGGGTTAAAACCGAAACCAAGCCTTTCACACAGAACGCATATTCAGCACATTTTTCAGACGGACAAATATGACTGCTGCACTTGCATCTCACACAAGAGATGTATAGAAAGCCATGCAAAGTTAAAACAGTTAAAATTTTTAGAAAACACGTCGCAAATTTGTGGAGGTTTATTCCTTTTCACTGTGTCTCATATG
>NW_015631049.1:2549544-2550648 GCF_001515625.1 Sinocyclocheilus rhinocerous | reverse complement strand
TGCACGTTTTTATAGAGTTACTTGCTAAATGCGCTGCATTATTTTGCTCATTGCGCCCTCCTGTGTCCTCGAGAGACAATCAGACTCTGCATACAAAACATCAGAAATTAGATATTTGTTTAATTTTTATTGTGTTTGATTGTTAAAACAAAAAATATTTGTTGTTTGTCTCAACAAATTGTGTTAATTATAAATACATTATAAAAATTATATTGCTTTGTTTTAAAAAAAGTTTATAAAAATGTCAATAATTATCGATACCGAACGATATGAAACATTATATCGTTGATAAATTTTTTTGCTATATCGCCCAGCCCTATATCATATACATTAGCTACGGGAAACTTAAACGGTCCTCATGGCAACCCTTCAAAATAAAAGTTTGGTTTAGCTACTACTACTACTACTACAACAATTATTACAACTTTTGTTTAAAAGAATAATCACACAATACGCTATTCCTTCCATGTTTTAATTTTAATAGTAATCCCCTTTGCCTGCCAAAAATAGAGTTTAACTCTCATTTGATTAAAAGATAAATGAAATTAATGTTTTATGCATTTGCACTGACTGCACTGTAAATTAAAACTAATGGAAATTACTGTCACATAGGCCAAGATTAAAATTCTGTCACATAGGCCAAGATTAGGATGACAAAAATGTAGACATTTCAATAGGCTATTGAACCAAGTGTGCCTATAATAGGCTATTAGTGTTATAGTTTCATTAAAACAGTTGCAGTCTTCTTAAGCCTTTAGGCGCCAGGGTTTTTGGGAAAATGCTGGATTTTGACATCAAGATTTCAAAAGCTTGTGGCTTGAAAGGGCTTAAAGATAGACATCTAATGTAAATTAGAAAAATGTTGGGCATGAACGAAAGTTTATGTGGGGTGTAAATATACTCATCTAATTTGCATATTATGACGCCATTGGGGGCGGCCCTCTTGAATGTCATAATATTCAGGAAATAATAGATATTAAATGGATGTTTGCTTTTTATCCTTATTCCAAATGATCAGGAAAAGAGGAAATCAACAGTAAAACAGGAGAATGTAGTAAATTATTACTATATTACTGTGCCATAGTAAAATGCATGTGCCTATTT
>NW_015631049.1:2510571-2549246 GCF_001515625.1 Sinocyclocheilus rhinocerous | reverse complement strand
CTACTACAACAATTATTACAACTTTTGTTTAAAAGAATAATCACACAATACGCTATTCCTTCCATGTTTTAATTTTAATAGTAATCCCCTTTGCCTGCCAAAAATAGAGTTTAACTCTCATTTGATTAAAAGATAAATGAAATTAATGTTTTATGCCTTCATTTGCACTGCACTGTAAATTAAAACTAATGGAAATTACTGTCACATAGGCCAAGATTAAAATTCTGTCACATAGGCCAAGATTAGGATGACAAAAATGTAGACATTTCAATAGGCTATTGAACCAAGTGTGCCTATAATAGGCTATTAGTGTTATAGTTTCATTAAAACAGTTGCAGTCTTCTTAAGCCTTTAGGCGCCAGGGTATTAGTGTTATAGTTTCATTAAAACAGTTGCAGTCTTCTTAATAACTTCTACAATGGAGCTATGAAGACAATTAAATGATTTACACTTATTATATACATTGTGCTTCAAGTTAATCAATTGATGTGCATTAGATGATGAATTGAATAGTCACCTCTTGTTGGTTATGATTTGGTCATCAGAAAATAATTAATGAAGAATTATTAGGTTATGCTATTACACATACATTTCTAGGGCTGGGTATCGTTCAACATTTTTCGATATCGATACCGATACCGATACCTTGACTTCGATACCGGTTCCTGAACGATACTTTTTTCGATACCAATTTTATGAAATCAATTTTAACAAGATTACATTATCTAAAAAAAAAACTTTGGTTTTATTTTTCAGCTTGTTGATGTTTATACAAACTCAAAGACTCATCTCCTGAGCCACTGCACAAAGGAACAAAATAGTTTTAATAAAGCTCAAATAGTCTTCAGTTTACACATCGGTTAGCTACATTTACACTAGTGCGTGTTTGTTTTAAAACGCCTAGCTCAGACAGAATCATGATTTCTATTAATTTTCCACTGATTTACTGATGAGCATTAGCAGCTTCCAGCGCTGTCTGCCTGTGTTCTCTCTTCCATGATCGCTGCTCTGACTCAGAGGTAATAACATATTTAATTTCAGCAACATTACATGGCCAAAACACACATTAGATGGCAGGTCCGGATTTACCTATTTTCGTGACGCAGAAAAAACATTTTTGGGCCCCCTTCCCTATTAATATAATTGAGTCTTGTGAGCGTGTAACCGCGATAGAGACGATAGTCCAAAATCTCTACCGGTTGACAAATCTCTACCAGTTGACAAATTTCTGCCGGTTAATCGTGTCTACCGGTATATCTACTACATATTAGGGCTGTGTATCACCAGCAAAGTCATGATACGATACGTATCACGATACATAGGCCACGATACGATAAGAATCAAGATTGCACTGAATTTCACCTCAGAAGAATTTAGCAAAACAGCTGTTTATTAAGGGTATCATCATTTTACCAGCGTTGCCCGTACAGCTCTACTACAAACAGGAACAAGTGTACTACATAGAAATTTCCCATCGGTGCATTATTTGAGCAAACTTTGCCTTTCTGGTGATCATGAGCAGTACACGAGCGGAACGCACATTCATAGAGCAGAATAGGGCTGCACGATATTGGAAAAAATTCACATTGCGATATTTTTTTTTTCTGCGATATGGAAAAAAAAATCATATGACTTAAAAAAAAAAAATAATAAAGTGTAGCTCGCTCTATTTGGAAAAAAAATTATCAATGATTGGGGTGATTTTGTAGGCGAGTAAATCAGCATAGGAAATAAACAAATTACAAGCAGATAAATAACAGAACAAAGATACAAATGAAATAAGCAGTGCTTTATATTTTTCAGGGAAGTCAATGGAATGGAATAATCAAATGTAAAATAACACTGCATAGTTTTCACTATAAATTAAATCTAACAAATCTGTGTTAAAGCTACAAAAGTGATTATTCTTTGTGTTTTGTTGTTTGATTAATGTTCATGACAGAGAAAGCAACAGGAACATTAAACTGCTGTGAACCAATATACTGTTACACATCCATTTTCTTTCTCAATTGTTTACCTTCACCTAAACCATAAGCAACTATGTTTACAATGATACTTGCAGAGCACAGTATTTCAGGCACAAATAGATGCAGAAGTGAACAGAATTCAGTGTTCACGTGCATCTGCATGGCTCTCACTGTCTACACTGGACACGAGCGGTGCGACGCAACAAAATACAATAGAACCCATTATTAATCAGTGATTCTGTGTGACTGAAGCCGCCTTTCCACTGCACACGACATTCGGACACGACTGTCGCATTTCTCCCCCTAGTGGCAGTCGCACAGAACTTTCAAACTGGTCGTGCAGCAACCATTAACTCGGCTTATTCACCATGGTAAAATGAATCATTTTAATTAGTATAATTAATGTATGAATGCATCGTCACAAATCAAATGACCCCCAAAATAAAAGCATAGTAGGTTTTATGGGGCTAATCAACGTAAATAATGATTTAATAATTACAAAAGAATTATTTCTGCCATAATTATTCTAAAGCACCATTTTACAGAAATAGTGTTTAAAGAATAATGTTAAAGTGAACAAAATATTGGTAATTCTAACCTTAAGCTCATAATTTTTTTAAATTTACATCACATCCGGTCGGGCGGTCGCATACTGTCTAGCCGCAGAAGTTCAAATATTTTAACGCATCCGCA
The DNA here is from genome assembly GCF_001515625.1 of Sinocyclocheilus rhinocerous. NCBI lineage: Eukaryota > Metazoa > Chordata > Actinopteri > Cypriniformes > Cyprinidae > Sinocyclocheilus > Sinocyclocheilus rhinocerous. Next base: position 2,546,586 of record NW_015631049.1, on the reverse strand, counting down.
CGTTCAAATCGGATCCGAATTTTCCGCATACGCATATGATCGGAACTCCACGCAGCTCCCGCACTACTCACCATTCGAAATGAATGATTTCCGGTCTGTCGCTTGTCGTTCGTCGGAGATGGTGGAAAGGCGGCTTGACTACACTGGATGCGGCGCGACACGACAAATCCCCGACAGTAAACTGATGCCGCGTTCTATTTATGACGTACTGACACAAAGTTCAAATGATATGCAATGGTCGCTTTGTCGCGTCCAGTGTAGACAGACTTTGGGGCCGTTCACATGTCGCGCCTAAAAACGCGTGGAAAACACCAGTCGCACTGCTTTCTCCTTCTTTCCAAAGCGCTTGGGGGCTTGCGCTTTCGTGGCGTCCGCCGTTGCTAAGCGACCGTGACCTGCGCTCTCCTCGACGACGCAGAAGTTTCAACAAAGGATAAATGGATTTCCAGCACTGAAAATCGAGTGCAGTAACTCTGCTACTAAATGTATTTAAAATGGGTATCTCTGTACAGCTGTCGTGTCCGGTGTAGACACCGAGTCTGTGTGTGAGCAAAGAAAACGATCAGTATAAATATCATGATCAGTATACTAAACATCGCACATCCTGCGATGTGACTATCGCAGATGCGCACATCGCGATATCGATGCTGAAACGATATATCGTGCAGCCCTAATTCTGATTGTTTGCATCTTTTTAAGCCCATAACTAATAATGTACTCATTCTAATAAATTTATATTGTAATGTACTCACTGTATAAATTAACACACTTTCTACATTTAAAAAAATTAAAATAAAAATTAGAAGAGTTCTAAACTAATGCGCTGTCTTCTCACGCACACACGATTAGTCACTCACACAGATCACGTTGCGCGCGCGCGCGCGCACAGACATTCAGCAACACAAACTTTTTAGCGCTGCCCCGCAATTTTATCAATAAAATAGCTTAATCGCTCAAGAGCAACTGCAAGCTTACCAGTGTTTTCAGAAAGCCAGCGCGTTTATCCACAGTGGAGAGAGAGCGCGTACACATGGTTGCCAGGTTGACCAAGATAAGTAGCACACGTAGCAGATATTTACGTATTGCGCAAGTGGGAAGCTCTGTTTTGGGGATTACGTCTCTTTATATCAGGCAACCCAGTTGTGTTCCCCTCTGCGGCCAGATTAAACCTTGTTGTAGCCTATATATTATGCTCTATTCATTATTTTTTAGAAACCTCGCACTTTTCTACTCCATTTTAACCCTTAAATGCATACCTCGGGTCTTTAGCGACCCAAGACATCCTCTACCCCCTCCCTCCTTCACTTTTTTAAGTTAGACATCAACTTTCTTAGTATTCCTCAATCTATTAATTATAAACAATATAACAAGAAAAAAATAGTAAAATATAAAAGAATGCCTGTTTTCTGATTAATTTTTTGTAAAAAGTGTATAGGGTCGCTAGAGACCCGAGGTATGTAAATGTGTCAGTATTTTTTTCCTGCGCAACTATATTTACATATCTGATGACTCAATATGTGCAATGCATCTTTTTTCCTCAAGGTGGCACTGTTTGATACACAATGATGACATGACGTTTGACTCATAATTACCGCTGGCATAAAACAAACGAATATCATAAGCAAAAATTGAAGTGGTTTGAATGGCTTTACTGCAGAGCAATTACTATACACAATGAAATATAAATGTCACTGCCATTTGATGCTGGATGTGATGAATAAGCTGCCAGTGATCAAAATATTGAATATGAAGTCATTGAAAATTATAGTTTTGAGAATAGGTTGAAATCGTGAATGTGAGGCAGATATTGAATGTACTGTGGAAGTGCGCTCTGATGATGACAGCGATGGTAAAATCATCTGCTAAAACTGAACCCTTTTAAGTTTCAAAAGGTAACGAAATATGCTTTATTTTATTCTTCTGTAATTGTTCTTAAAATATCAAGAGATTTTTTTGCTATTGCAGCAGTTAAAGATCCATCCGTGCTGGATATATAGGTCCGGATCGCTAAAGACCAGAATATGTAATAATGATTGGCGAAATATTCATGCATTTAAGGGTTAAATGGTGTTCTTATATTCAAATTAAGCGCGGTCCACTGCTGCACACGTGCCACAATATCGATACAGAGACAGCTGTATCGATACTCGTATCGTCAAATCTCTGTGACGATACATCGTCGTATCGATGTAACGAACACAGCACTACTACATATGCAGTGCTTTTTTATGTTTTGATGATACCTTTTCTACTAAATATTGAGCAAAGGGTCTGAATACTTAGGATCATGTGATATTTCAGTTTTTCTTTTTTTTTAATAAATCTGCAAAAATGTCAACAATTCTGTGTTTTTCTGTCAATATGGGGTGCTGTGTGTACATTAATGAGGAAAAAAAATTAACTTAAATGATTTTAGCAAATGGCTGCAATATAACAAAGAGTGAAAAATTTAAGGGGGTCTGAATACTTTCCGTACCCACTGTATATTTTCATCCAAGTACTTCCTCCTTTGTGTATGTCACTCACTTCCAAGAACTTTCTGCCTGCACTCCGTTGGACCATTCATTTGCTTGTCTGACTCATTGCTAAAAAGCATGCTGTGCGTTTTCGGGAGTAGAACTCTAGACGGCACGCAAAAATTTTTTTTATTTAAGACAGCTGGATTCCTTGGAGCACTGTCCAATATATTCCTTATGACTGATGAAGTTTTGATTGATGACACTCTGCACAGTTTGGGCATCTTAACATCTCAAAGCAGAAATTTTACAAAATAAAAAGCTACTGAAGTTTCACAGAGATGTAAATCTAACATAATTTATGACCACCCAAATATATGTAATCTGTTCTTGTACACCTCTCCTTTTTTCCTTTTCAGCCTCAGAAGCCAATAAATCAGAATGAGATCTGCATGTGTTATTCATAAGTTCACATTGCACAAGAAAATGTATTAGCTTCTCTCCTAGAACCTACCTTTGGAGTGAATTTGCCGCAGAAAGGCTCATGAATAGATTTAAAGTGATTGGTTAGGGAAAATACCTTTACAGTGTCGGAATGATCACTAGTTCCTCAGGGACTAACTTGGCAGTAGGCTGTGCCATAACGTACTGTACTTTGCACACAGTTAGCTATATTCGTCATTGACCGCCTTTATATAATTCACACCACCTGTGTAAGAGCTGTGAAAGAGCTCTTAAAGGCGCACCAGAAAAGTTGAAAGGGCAACAGGAGAAGGTCACGGCGAACAACCAAAGGGTTTTCTCACCCTAAATGGAGGTGAAGTTCCATTAGCAGCTTGTGCTGGCATAAAAGGGCAGCCATGCTAAAAATAGGGCCCATTGAGGGAATAGAGCAGTCTCTTTGGACAGTGATCTGCCATTAAGACTGAATGACTGTTTCATTAGATGGATCAACTGAGGGAACTAACTCACTAATCATCAGATTCATGCACTAATGTGTAAGATCTGGAGTCTGTAAGTAGAGAGGATTGCACTCATAAATCTCCCTCACTGACAATTTGATCACTGGCATGTTAAAGTAGTGTGCGCACAAATGCCCGTTTCAGCTCTCGACGCATGCTGACGTACCCTGCTATGATATCTACTCGTGTTAGATCTTCCCCTGAGGAGCTGAGACATCTTTGTAATTTCCAAACTTTCCTGAAAAAGTGCAGTTGAGGTGAACCTGAACTGACAAAAATGTATAAAACTGAAAACCAGACACATTGGACAGAGTGCACTGGAATGGGTCTTCAGACACATTTTTAAATGTTAAAAAATAAATAAATAAATAATATAATATAATATAATATATAAAATAAAATAAAATAAAATAAAATAAAATAAAATAAAATATACTATAATATAATATAATATAATATATGAAGCAGTGCAGAATTCACAAAAAAAAAAAAACTTTGCGATTCACAAAAAAATGTTGTTTTTTTTCACATTAAATTACAGCACTGGCACAAGAAAGAAAAAAAACCCTGACAACTAGTTGTCAAATTTCTGTCTCCTATATCCCTGTGTTAAAAGTTTTCACACATCGTCTTGTCCTTGCTGACTGTTTTATTCGCACCCCTGCCCCCCACACTCTATTGCACCCTCCCTCTGTCCCCCAACCTCTTACAGAGAACTCTCTCTTTTCAAAGACAGACTCGCTGAGCTCAGCATTTGTGTCACACATGCTTCATTACACCACACAAAATGGAAGAAAATTTTAACAGGATGCATTGTGAGTAATAAGCACATCTCCAATGGTCTTTATTTTAGGTTTTGCATCTTTAATAAAATAAAACTATTAATACCTTTGCACTATTCCATTATCGTCATCTTTTCCCAAAACCAATCATTAACAAACAAAAAAAGGAAGAAAAATAGGTACACTTGTGGTTATGTAAAAACAAATCACAAAGCCTAGACAAGCAGCATGCATGTGACTCACTAACAAACTGTTACTACTCTAAGAATCCAGACGATTGTACTGATGAGCAGTACACAATAATGCGCAGATGCTCAGCTTTCATGCACCACGATGTACACAATGGGTTTGAAACCCGTGCCAGTCATCAATTCTGATTACATGCAGGCTGGTTTCCTGTTACCCCCTGTTACTGCACAACTAACTAACCCAGAATAAAGGGTTGGGAGAACACTTAATATTATACTGTTCAGCTCTTCCTGGCAGAATTAAATAGGACATTAAATTCTGTCTCCTCCAATTGGTCATAAATGTGAAGCTTTAACAAAAAGTACAGAGTAGATATGTAAAACAACTCGTTAGCATATTAGTGACTGCTCTGAAAACCTACACAAGTCAAAGCGCAATGGCAAACAGAACATTTTTGTTAGGTACAAAAATACAATGTTCGTGAAGGACATAAATACTGATCCAGAATCCGTGTTGTGTTGTCCTGGTAAAAGATTTATATATTTTAAGGCAAATTAGATAGTTTTGGTTTAGGTTTAGGACTTGATTCAACAGCATCAATCTATTATTTCTGCCTCATTTAAGGGGTAGTTTATGGTTGGAGTTAAAGGTACAGTCAGTAGTTTGGTGCTAATTTAAAAACGTTTTACACATTAAGAAATAAATTGTGTATTTGTTTAGAGTCATCAGAATGGTGTGCAATCTCATAAAAAAGGTGCAAAGCTGTCACTAGGGCAGTACCCTTTCAAAAATCTTACATCTTTGTACCTTATTTACCCCTGAAGGGTGCATATTAGTACCTAAAGTGTACATACTACCTTTTGAAAGGGTACTGTACTAGTGACAACTTTTGTACCATTTTTTCTGAGTATAAAGAGTGTTTTAATTATGTCAGCCCTCTCAATGTATTTTGCCATGCTGAAATGATGTGACCCACTGTGCTTCACAGTGTCAGAGAGAATCCTCACACTCATTGGCTGCCGCCTCTGTAGTAACTAATAGCATAGTGTAGTTTGGTGATGCAAAGAGCAAAAATTAGACAGCGGACACATAGTAGAATCAGTACCTGCAGTGCCGAAGAAGAAAAGGCCTGAAGCCAAAGGTTAAAAAGGCCAACAAAGACCAAAAATGAACATAAACCTCAGTACAGCAAACACAAGGTGAAAAGATTTTATGACAGAGGAAATCTTGAGTAGCAATGCCCAATTTGCATCTTTTTTGTTGGACAAGTAAGGGAATTCATTATTGTGTAGACTGTGCTCTAAAACTCAATAGTATGAGTTTGTGGTATTGGTACTTAAAGTCCACAAAGAACAGCAATGCTAAAGAACTACTGAATGTACATTTAAAGGATTAACGTTAGGAATACATTACAGTTTGAAGTATGGCTACGTTCACACTGTCATGTTTTAGGGATTGACAACCGCATTTACTTACAGGTGTGAGTCCCGTTCATACAACAACTTACAGTAGCGTCTCGAATACTGTCTGTATGCAACGGGAGCCAAGCCTGTATTCCTTACCAGTTACCATAGCAACAGCGACCAAAGTAATATCAAAGATGGTGACGTCCATAAAACTGAAAGGCTTATCACTTTCTGTCATGACAAGAGTCTAATCGAGCCGCAAGTTCCTCTGTCAAACCTTCATTAACCGACAGCAGCTTTTATATTTGGGTGGAGAGCATTTGAGTCGTGCGCAGAACACAAAAATGACTGGATCGGCTCCTGTGGAGACTGAATCTAAAAATTTCAGATGGCAAACAGCTAATTTCTCTGTCACTGTAAGTTACTGAAACAACACATGAAAACACGCAACACACGGTAGACAAGCGTTTGTGCAGCAGAGCGGCTCTCTCTCGCACTGTATGACGTGACAGACAACTAGTTGTCCAGTCCTGTTCCGTTCACACAGCGCGTGTTTTCCAAGAATGCGGTTGTGAGTCCTGAAAATTTACTGGTGTGAGTCCGGTTACAGAATGCGGTTGTCGCACCCATAAAAAAAATCATACTGTGTGTGAACGTAACCGTATTAAGCACTCAAATACAGGACTGACAACCGTATTCTGCTGCTGTGTGAATGTGGCCCATGTTTCTTTAACAAGAAAGTTGTTCCAAAACCAATAAAAGATGCTGATCCTGGACAAAATCACAGACATCATATTTACAGTATTCCTAGTGCAACAATTCCATTACACAGTACAAACACTGGCTAAATTTCCCTGCCTGATCATTAGGTTAAACAGACATTACATTAGTGAAACAGCAAAAAAGTTTGACCAATTCATTTAACAACTTCCCTAAGTTGTGGAATCAGGAGGACAGTGTGATTCTCCATTGCCATAGCCTGCATTATTTTAAAATCTATTTTTCATGACCAAAACACAAGGCAGTGTCTCAGCAATCTTTAGCACTGTAAGCTTTGTTTAACTGACAGAAACACAAGATCAAGAGACAGCCAGGCACAAGCGCGTGCGTACGTGTGTTCCAAGTTCCACACAATGTGCAACTTTGCAAAAGTCAAGGTTTGTGATGTATGCATTTACAAACGCATTGATTAAGCCTCCCAAATCAAAGCATCCCTGGGGTGGCAGATCGATCTAACAGCCTTTTTGGTGTGCGTCTTCCCTCTCCTGTCCAAAGGAGTTTATTTTTGAAAAATGAAAAGACTCTTTTATTCTCCACTGGATGGAGCAGCGAGAAGAGAGATTTGTAGCGCACGCACACACTCGGTAGGCTGTGTTGAGAATACGCCCACACATGCAAAGAGGCAAACGGCAGAGGGGGAAAGAAGGAAAGAACAAAAAAAATGAAGAATATGGGCAACTTAGGTGAAGAAAAGAGAAAAATGGGTTGGAGAAGGTAAGGAACAATGGGTAAAGGAACCAAGTAGAGCAGTGGTTCTCAAACCTGTCCTGGAGTACCCCCAGTCCTGCACATTTTGTATGTCTCCCTCATCTATCACACCTGATTCAACACATCAGCTCATTAGTGGAGACTGCAAGACCTGAAGTGGGTGTGTCAGATATAGGGAGACATACAAAATGTGCAGTGCTGGGGGTACTTCATCAGAATCAGAATCAGAATCAGAATTAGCTTTATTCGCAAGGTGTGTGCAAACACACGAGGAATTTGTTGTGGTTTTTTTAAGGTGCTCCTGGTACATACATACATGCATACATACATACATACATATCTGACATGAGAACAGAGAAAAAAAAAAACATTTAAATAGTAAAAACTTAACAATAAATAGAGAGGTTTGAGAACCATGGAGAGGTTCATGGAGAGGTTTGAGAACCACTGAAGTAGAGAAAACAAGTGAAAAAATACTAAATGGATGAGCGTGAAATTAGGCTAAAGGTGAGGAAGAGGACACGTTTAATCTGGCTTCCAACAACTATTTGAACATTATCCGTATGTTGACTCGGTAGGTGTCAGCCTGAGCGCAAGGGTCCAACTCAATCCTCAAAAGACGTCTCATTGGCCAGCACTTCAAGTGGCATGAAGCAGGCAGCAAGTTATTGCACAGGCTGGCTGAGACCCAGGAGAGGCTCATGGGTCCAAAACACCACTGGACAATGTCCATTTTTTGCGTCCTCCCTTTTGCTCTCGAGGGACTTGTCCAAAAAACACCATCTGAGAGCCACTCTGGTCCGGCCAACCGTGCACGCCTGCCAAACGGTCCATTCTGCACAACATTCTGCACAACATAAGAGAGATGGCAAGAGAAAGAGAGCGTTACTCACAGGGCACGATACAACAATTGCCTGCTGGAGGAAATGTCTCAGTGAACAGTGCTTATGGAGCAATTTAAATGTATGTTGGGTCAGACTTTTGCGTAGGATAAACCGATCAGGATGTTATTTACTGCCAAGGAGTGCAGCAATAGAGCTTCTCTCCACTTATTAACACCCCCGCACCACGATAGACTTGCTGCTTATTAATTTCGAGCAAAAAAACCTTGCTAAGTAACAAAGCTTTCAAGCAATCAACAAGCCATCATGAATCTATCAAACAGGAACTTTTCCAGACATTGGCTGCTGATTATAAAGTATGTTATGAATCTTGATCTACACAACTGGATTTATACCTAGATGCATTACATATATCAGCATCTACTTTTTAACCTGCACAGCTCTAATTTCATAGGAAAAACGTTAGAAAACACAGTCCTGAAATTTTACAAAACACAAAAAATCTAAACTAACAATTATAGAGTGGAAAAATAAATAAATAAACAAATTCAAAACTAAACTAAATTCAAAAATCAATGTCATGGTACTGAGATCAGATTTATAAGCACATAAAAATTTTGTCACCACTGTTTCCACATTAAGCTTTTCAGTTTCACCAATTGCTTTGTTATTTACAGTTTAGTTAACCCTCGTCAGATGTTTTATTGCCATCTGCATGCAGGATATCACAATCAGGTCAGGCAACTTCATTCTTCATCAGGCTCAAAAATATAAATGTTAATTTAGCTTTTGCTGTTTATAGATTATCAGCTACGTATTCAACAACATTATTGAGATTAGTTCAATTTTAGTTTTCGTATTAGGTTAGCCAATCATAACAGAGCCCATGGTCATATAATCATCTTACATGTACAGTAGTTTAAAAAAAAAACTATTCATTTTTAATTGTTAGAGAGGCAAATTGTCATGTAAAAAAATACCATTGTTTTTTGGTAATTTCATTATTTTGGGGGTGAGAGGAAATAAAATACTACAAAACTGTATAAATAAAACAGACAGACTCATATACACAAGCATATTAACAGAACGTTATCACACACAAACACATACGCTCAGTACGTAGACTGGCCTGCTTCCCCTTGGGGCCCAGAGACCAGATGTATTTCACTCACAATACTACTAAAAATACAGCTCTGACTAACAGAAGAGATTAATTAAAATGAACATGGTTCACAGACTACCCCTCCCTTTCTGTTTGTCTTTCTCTTCCTGTCATTCTCATGTGTGTGGGTGTCCCCTCCGGTTAAACTCTCTTTCTTTGCTTTCTGTCCTTCTCTGTGTCTCCGCTGGGATTTTTACAGAGTCAAATTCAATCAAGGTTAACGTTCGTCTGCATTCAACTCTTGGATCTCCTCTCAGAAAAGCCAAGACTCAAAAAAGGATGGCGTCTCTCACCTGGGATGTGAGAGAATATGTCAGGACTCGCAGGTAGGGATTTAAAGCGCACCGAATTCGCGTCTGTGTGTAACAGACCAAAGCGGGTTCCACAGACTGAGCAGATTTTCACAGCGAAAGATTCTTCAGACTTTTTGCGAGAATGCTTTTAACCCCTGATAAACAGCTTTATAAAAATACCTCAGGCGGTGAGTTGTCACATGGGAAGTTCAAGATACAACTACACAAGACACAAAGACTTGAGAGAGTGATGTTGTGGCCTCTCAGCTGTGATGTTTTCTACAGACAGAAAAAGGTCAAAAGGTGCAAGAACACATAGGCCGACAGACTTTGATCTCCCTGAAGATGGATAAAAATATAGTGTATCCAAGTAAATGAGCAGATGATAATGTTTGGATGGATCACTGAACACTGTGGGTTCGAGGTCTGATCAGGTCCACTGTGCTACACATGCTTTGCTGCATCTGAATTTGGAAACAGATGTCAAATGAGGACTTCTTCACTATTGTTCCTGTATCAGAGACTGCAGCCTTCAATGCCACACAGATCCAAACAAATACTATACTTCAAATGACTGCTTTTAGACATTGTTCTGCTTTTAGACCTGCTTTCATGAACAAGGTGATAACAACAAATCTTGATCTGAGCAAACCACTGAGTAAAGCATGGCCCGATTTCAGCTGTGAAGGAAAAGTTCACTCAAAAATGACAAATCTGTCATCATTTACTCACCTTCACATCCCTCCAAATGCTTATGACTTTCTTTCTTCTGAAGAAGAAAAAGTATGTTTTTAGCTGAATAGAATTAGTAAGTTTTTAAGTTTAGCAGAATCAAAAGTATAAGTTTAGCAGAATCTTATAAATGAAAAGGCCTTTGGATTTATACAAAAGTTAGAACAGCTCTCCTACGCATTTCAGATTCAGTTAAATTCAACCCACCTGCACTACATATGAAAATGCCACTAGTTTAAAATAACACTTGACTGTGCTGAGATATTTAAAAGGAAAGTTCACACAAAAATCTAAATTCTGTCATAATTTACTCACCATCATGTCGTTACAAACTTATTGATATGAGATAATATTTTGAGAAACAGTTCAGTTTTTTTCCCCATATAATTAGGGCCCTATGAAATCAGTTTTTTTTTTTTTCGTTAAAATGTTTCTGGACTCCTTTTTAATGGTTAAATTAAATTATTAATCAAAAAAGCATGTCTAAATAATTAAAATCATGAAACCTATTCAATTTAACATCAATTTATTAAAAGTTTAACAAAAACTACATGTTTCGGGCCCTATGAAATTATGATATTTTTTCTCAACTTATGTTTTATTGTTACCAAATTCTGTGTTTTAGCATGTCTAATTTTCTGAATGCATAAAAACAACTTAATTCAAATTTATTCTTACAATAGCCTTATGATTTTTTTTTCAGTAATTTTTCTGGTTATCAAATGAAGGCATAAAACATTATTTAATCTTTTAATTAATGAAAATTAAACAAGCTTTATTTTTTTGGCAAACAAAGGGAATTTACTATTAAAATTGAAACAATTTTAAAAGAAGAAATATTGTGTGATTATTCCTTAAAAAAATTTTAGTAGTAGTAGTAGTAGTAGTAGTAGTATAGTATTACCTACATTACTGCTCAATAGTAATATATTTCTGGCACAATGTCTTAAAGTTAAACTGAACTTTTATTTTGATGGGTTACCGTGAATACCTGTGTGTATATGATATGACGCTAGTTTTACTCAAATGAAACGGTAAAATGCTTATGAAGTTCTCTCAGAGCAGTTCTGGAGATGTTGTTCATGTATTTACCGTATTGGCCCGAATATAAGACGACCCTGATTATAAGACGACCCCCCTTTTTCCAGATGTACCTTTTGGAAAAAGGCTTTTTAAAAACCAAATCTTGTTTTTTCTCAGTAAAACATATTTTGTCTTCAATTATTTTTATATTGCATATTTTTCCTATTTTAATTTTTGTTTTGAAAGTATGGTAAAAACTGGTCAAATGTACCAACAATCACATTAAAAAAAATATACACTTTTTGATATACCATAAAAATAAAAAAAAACAGGTAGCCCATCTGAATTAGGACATTTAGGCTATCCATCTAATAGTTGCCTACCATATAATAATATGGTAGGCTAATAATATACGTTTTAAAATCACAAAGGGAGTTTGGTCCCATCAGGCTAACGTGACAGTCACGACTCATGCAGCTGTAAGGTTTTCTTTTTCTTTTGTTTTTACTCGCGATCTTTACAACACGCATTACATTACGTATTTCATGGCACACTCGTTTTATGCGTATTTGGCGCCACCTAGTGTTGTGGGTGTATTATTGACATGTCAAAGTCTAGACCCTGAATATAAGACGACCGCGTTTTTTCAGATGTATTTCCAAGAAAAAAACATCGTCTTATATACGGGTCAATACGGTATGTCCTCATTTAGTGAGACTGCAGAGACTGAAATCACCGCGAGCACCACGCACCCTTCAGTACAGGGCTATTCAATTGGCGGCCCGCGGGCCCAATCTGGCCCGCCAATCATCTTCTTCCGGCCCGAGGGAAGAGTACACGCAGGTCGCACATAGGCCTACACCTTGAATTGTTTTTGCCAATTTTTGTCCACAAGGTGGCATCACTGGCCTGGGCCGTTGTTTCACACAGCCAAAAAAGAAAAGGAAGAGACGCAACAACAACCTACCGGAGACAGCTAAATCAATAAACGGCAATGTTGACGAGCTCTTGTGTGAGGGGGTTATGAGATATCCACAACTCTAGTTTAAACGAGTTTAAAGACAGTGTTATCGGTCATAACTTCTGGCGAGAAATAGCGCAGGCACTGAACGAAGATGATTATCACATGGAGTATAGTTTGAAAGGCTGCGCGTTCAGCTGTTCACATTCGCTGAGCCGCTTAAACCGACAAAAACACACAATTATGCCAAAACTATAAAATACAATTTATTACAGTTTATGTGAAGATTGTTTTATGTTCACTTAATTAAAAGTTATATTTTTCAGAGCCTACTAAATGTTAAAAATAATGTCTTTCAATTATACTGTAATGTTGAATGGCTATAATTAATGGCTAAAATTAAGGTGAAAATGCAATTAATCGAGACGTATTGGTATCAAAAATACTGGCCTTTGTTAATAATAGGCTACTTAGTAAAGAGATGCCATTAAACATATTTAAAATATGGGTTGTTTCTACATTAATTTGGAGGCTCAATGTGAAATTATGACAATATATTAATATGCAATTAATCTTGATTAATTACAGAAAAATGTGTGATTAATTAGTTTTGTTTTTTTAATCTACTGACAGACAGCACTAATGTTTTTTATAGATGTTGGTGTTGGTAATATTAGTTGATTTTACTGCTGAATATGCATGTAAATTGAATTTCAAATTTTATAGGCCCCCCAGAAAGAGATCAGGACTCTTCGCATTTTCTGCATCGCGTAAATCATAGGGCCCTATATAATGGATGTGAATGCTGAATGGTTTCACTACCAACATTTTTAAAAATTCCTACAGGTTTTGAACAACATGAGGGTGAAATGATAACAAAATTTTCATTTTTTGGTGAACTCTTCAAACGTGTTAATCATTTTAAATGATACTAGTTAGCTAGTAGTTAACTTTGGCAGCCCTAAAATAATACATATAAAATAAAAACTAATTCAACAAACTAGAAAACTCTTGACAAACAAAACTAATGAAAATAATTAAAATAATAAAACAAAATTTCAAAACTTATCTAAATCACCCAAGACATTATGCTAAACTTCTCCTTTTGTGTTTCAAGGATGTCACATTGGTTTAAGCAAATGATAACAGAATTTTCATTTTCAGAAAACAATTCCATTAAGAATAGATTCTCTGTATTGTTTCCTGTGGTAGTACATGTATGAACAGACACACACATGCTGAAAATGAATATGAATGTGAATATTAAAATGCAAAAGGATATAAGCAGTCATCAGGGCCCTCCCAAGTTTAAGCTCCAAAAAAAATGTGCTTATTCACCCAGCCTAAACTGCACTTCCCACAATTCTCTGATGTGTTTTTAATTTGACTGCTCCTCCAAATATCTGAGGCACCACATTACACAAGAACAAAAATATAAAAGAGGAAAGAACATGAAAAAGAATTCTATAGACAGAAAGACATGCACATTAGCTCTGTGCTTCCTCATCACAGCATGGTTAGGCTTTGGGAGAGCAGGAGAGATTGAAATTGGGATTGACGGTGTTTTCTTTTTCCGGGGAAGCGTTCGGCTCTCTCTGTCGCCTCCAAAGCCATTATGCTGATATTTGTGCTATTTATTCCCCTGCCTGGTAACAGCTCTCAGAGGAGCCATGTTGGTCTTCGTAAAAATGAAGTGCTTTTGTCTGTTTATTGACCGTTTTAATAAAAACTAAAATTTAAAGAGTACTACTGACACATAATCTTAGCCCACTGGTTCTCTCTCTGACTCATGGTATATTCTCTCTCTCACACACACACATACACACAGACAACACTTAGCCTGTCTGGCCCAGTTATACCCTTTGGCAAATGTACAAACACACATGCACACACAAACTCACACCAATCTGATCTAATCCAAATGGAGTGGTGAGGATTTCTAACCTCTGATAATGAATGTAATTTCATTTTTATCCCAGGGACCTTCCCTAAGCTTTGCCTGAGTGCCTTGGTTGATGTATCTGTCTCTTTCACATGTATGTGCGCACAGACACGCCATGGACTTTCTTAGCACTGGGACCAATCAGCACTAGTGGCAAACCAATATGTGTTTTTAAATACAAAAAACAAATAATAGAAATAAGTTACAGCAAATAAATGACAAACAAATATGCTGAATTTAAAATGTACGCTTGTTTCATACATTTTTACTCTAAATTTACTATCAAATATCTGAAAACAAAATCTTTGCAGTGTGCTTTGAGAGTCTGTGCTTTCTCAGTCTACTGGTTCTGTAATGTGAGATGTGTGTATAGGCAGATGAGGGAGAAAACAAGGAAAAACTTTAAGTCCCTGAGTCCTGCCGGGTTCGAGACAATGCTGTTTTTGGTAAGAGAACCAGAATACATTACATATCTTGAAATTCAAGCAACTGGGTTTGGCTCAATGACCTAGAAGGAAACTCTCTCAAACTTGCACACAATGCAAAAAAACATGAGGCATGTGTTTATTAGGGATGCCTGCTAAGACAGGAATCACTACATTTATGTTTTTTGTTCAAAACCCTTAATGCTAGGTAATAAACTGCACTGTTTGTGCTGCGGATATGAATGATACTTCTAAAATAGCACAGCTCGCTGAGAAGTGTGCTATTCTAAGGAATCAGACCTATGATTTCCACCTGGAAGATGATAAAACGAAAAAATCCTTAGACTAGCATTGAAGGAGGGACCCAAGCTATATCTAGGGACCAGAATATCAGAGACTTGCAAGGGGGCTCTTTTGACTTGCGCCAGTAAGCAACCACCTAGCAACTGTACAGCAATGCTCTGCCAACCACCCAGAACACCCTAGCATCATTCCACCAATTTCAGAACTGGAAGACAGCACTAACATTCTGTAAAAATGTAAAAAATAAAAAGAAGATAGTCAGTTCTATTTTAGGCCTTTGTCACTGAGAGAGAGGACAAGAAAAAGTGCAGAAAAAAGTATAAATCACAAAAGTTAGACTTGAACTTGTGTCGCTCACATGAGCACCACAGCTCCGACCTTTTGTACTTTTTAATGACGTCAACAGATAAAAAGACAATGAATGATTAAATTGGATGAGGTTTGGGTTGAAAGAAAGGTGAGGAGGCTGAGGAAGAAATTGATGCTACCTCTCTCACTCTCTTAATGTTCAGTGCATTGTTCTGCTGTGA
Organism: Sinocyclocheilus rhinocerous; assembly: GCF_001515625.1. NCBI lineage: Eukaryota > Metazoa > Chordata > Actinopteri > Cypriniformes > Cyprinidae > Sinocyclocheilus > Sinocyclocheilus rhinocerous. The sequence goes on along the minus strand of NW_015631049.1, from coordinate 2,531,090 downwards.
TTATATGGTTGGGAGTTTGGGGATGCAAAGCTATTTTAGACAATTACACACACACTGAATGTTGAAAGAAGTACAAGCGCTCTCAGTCTCCTTCAGAAACACAAACACAGAACCTCACTTTCATACACACACTTACTTTCACTTTCAAAAGGGAATGCCCACATCATTTAGACTTCTTCCAATGCTCTGCATACAAAAATCCATGTAGTTGGCAAAATATACATTTCAGAAAATCCTCTATTTTTCACACAGCCTCTAACCTTCCCACACACCTAAAAAAAGTACAAACCCTTCCTGTTGGATACAAATTAATAGGAGAACCTGTGTGTATGCATGTACAGGTGCATCTCAATAAATTAGAATGTCGTGGAAAAGTGTGAGCCAAAATCATCACAATTAAAAGAACCAAAGACTTAAACTACTTCTGTCTGTGTGCATTGAATTTATTTAATACACGAGTTTCACAATTTGAGTTGAATTACTGAAATAAATGAACTTTTCCACGACATTCTAATTTATTGAGATGCACCTGTATGCAGTTCTTTCAGAACAGTTTGGGGGGAAAAAACTTGCTTACTTTAAACCTGCTAAGCACAAGAAGCATGAATTATTTTTTCAATGATGAGAGATTGTGAAAAAGAAAAACCAGAGATGAGGATTCTCCTCGTCATGTAAAGGCTTCAGGGAGGAGAGCAGCAGCTCAAAACTAAAAGATTTTGTCTCTGATCTATAGAGACGTGAATGAGTCCTGAACAATGATTTTCTCTCTTTCTCAATTTCCCTCACTCTCTTTTCCCTCCCTCTTGAGAGAGACCCATACAGACTGATCTTCAATCTTGCCGTCTGCTTGTAGGGATACTTACAGGTTAAGCCCTGGGTTAAACTTCACTCTACCGCACAGTTCTAGATGTCCTTTCTGCCTTAACAAGAGAGAACAGGTTTAACAGAGAGGGAAAGATCAGAGACAGAGAGAAGACAGTGAGCAAAATTTAGAGTGCATGCGGAAGAGCTGTATGACAGCAAAAAGACAGGTAGTGAGGGAGAAGGAGGGATGAAAAAAGGGAGACAGGTAGAAAAAGAGAAGTAGGTGGAAGAGGAGAGACACAGAGCATTTGACTGCAAGTGGAACTCAGTGGTAATAAAAACAACTCTCTTTTCCAGCTTTCTCACTCTTTCTCTCTTTTGCCATCCTTAATTACCTCTCGCAGGAATGGCAAACGAGTAAACAGCATTTAAACAGCCAGCTGGGAGAAATAAGAGATACGGAAAGCAGAAAGAACTCTGAGCAGTTTAACAGCGCGTGGACTGAGGAGAGGAGTTCATCAGCGTATGGTGACATTACAGAGACGCAAATGGCCAAAAACAAAACATCATCACAACAATAAAAGCTAATTTTTAATAGGGGCCAAATAGGTTTTGCTATTGTCAAAGCCCTTGTTTATATACAAGGAGAAGGGTGGCAGATGGATGACAATGTTGATCTAAATAACAATGCAATACTGTATAATGCAATTTAATAATAGAAAATATGACACGCATACAAATTGCTGAAATTATAAAATGTAATTATATAATTATACAAAACGGCAATTAATTAGCCTGGGTGATATATATAAGTCTTATATAAGTCTTTATATATGTATACACATACACACACACACACATATATATATATTAGGCTTGCTAAGATAGTCGGTGTTGATGATGTTACCAGTGTTTAACCGGTCCAGTGTTAAGCCTTTCGTCATCAGAAGTGTCCGCGGTGCTCCACGTACAACAGCGCAGGCGCGAGGTGAATGTTGAGACAGAGCGAATCAAATAGGTGATACTGTGCATGTGTCAAGCTCGTCCGTCCGTGCTCATCCGCGGTTGAGTATACTTTAAAAGCTGTGTGGACGCACGCAGCTGTGTGCAAGAAGGAATGGAACGCGGAAAGTGAAGTATACCCGTGCCTAAGGAGCGATGCAGACGTCAGATGATAATTCAATAATTAATTTTAAAAAGTTATAGTAAAGACTTATATTGTCACAAAAGATTTCTATTTTAAATAAATTCTGTTCTTTTTAACTGTTTATTCAACAAAGAATACTAAAAAAAGCATCACAGGTTCCAAAAAATATTAAGCAGCACAACTGTTTTAGTTAGTTTTAACATTGATAGTAAATCTGCATATTAGAATGATTTCTGAAGGATCATGTGACACTAAACACTGGAGTAATGATGCTGAAAATTCAGCTTTGCATCACAGGAATAAATTACATTTTACAATATATTCGCATAGAAAACAGCTGTTTTAAATTGCAATAATATTTCACAATATTACTGTTTTTTTTCTTAATTATGAGCAATTAAGTTTATTCTGAAAATTTTGTGAGACATATAATCCCTATCAGCTTGCCTCATGAATATTAATAAGGTGATGTAACTGACTTGCAGAAAAGGCAGGTAAGTGGGCGCTAGCCATAGAAGAATTACCGCTTGAGCCTTCATTCAGTCCTCTTACCGATGCAACTGGTTCACACCAAGCAAAACAAAACTCTTAAAATATGATGAAATTATACAACAGCACTGAAACAACCATCAATCATTTCACAAGGTGTACAGGTGCATCTCAATAAATCAGGATGTCGTGGAAAAGTTCATTTATTTCAGTAATTCAACTCAAATTGTGAAACTCGTGTATTAAATAAATTCAATGCACACAGACTGAAGTAGTTTAAGTCTTTGGTTCTTTTAATTGTGATGATAAACCTGGGCTTCCATACCACCTCAGTAGTGCCACAAACTGATCACCTCCATGCTACGCCGAATTGAGGCAGTAATTAAAGCAGAAGGAGACCCTACCAAGTTATTGAGTACATGTACAGTAAATGAACATACTTTCCAGAAGGCCAACAATTCACTAAAAATGTTTTTTTTATTGGTCTTATGGAGTATTCTAATTTGTTGAGATAGTGAGTTGGTGGGTTTTTGTTAAATGTGAGCCAAAATCATCACAATTAAAAGAACCAAAGACTTAAACTATTTCAGTCTGTGTGCATTGAATTTATTTAATACACGAGTTTCACAATTTGAGTTGAATTACTGAAATAAATGAACTTTTCCACGACATTCTAATTTATTGAGATGCACCTGTATATTAAGTGCTGCTTTGTACTTTTAAACAATTGCAGTCTGTATACTTGGCTACGTAACAAAAACTGGCTTCGTACCATCACTCCTAACATGTTAGTAGACCCACTCAGAGCACTGGTGCTATAAAGAGGTACCAGCAGCAGAATTCTGAGTGAAAGCAAATATCACAGTTCTCTTCTACTGCACTTACGTAAAGTTCCCTAAAGATTACACCCCTTTCTGCCTCCTAAAGCAGAGGCTGGAGAAGAGAGAGCGGAGGAGAGAGGGAAAGGTAAGTGCTGTAGGTTTGTCTTATCAGGGGAAAGCAGACGGGAATATCTCTGAGGCCTCGGGGTGAAGGGAAATCGCTGCTGCCATTTCACCCACAGAAAGTGAGCGAGGGAGTGAGAAAGGAAAAGAGGGGGGCAAAGAGACAGATGGGTTGTGGCACACACAGGCAGCGCCCGCTGTACCCTCTCCAGTGCCCCTCTGCCATAATGAATAACATTATGGCTGCATGAAATGTCACCGGTCCCACCCCACACCCCCCCAATCCCACCTCTCAAGACGCATGGAGCCTCAAAATGTCAGATGTGCATCAATATCATTGTGAGCGTGTGTGTGTGTGTGTGTATTTCCATGTGACACAAGGACGTAGGTGTTAGCAGAGGTGCATTATTATATACACACACACGCACAAGGATGTGACTGTCTCAGGGACCGGTACAGTTAGTAGAAATGCCAACAGTTTATCAGAAATTTCCATGGATGGCATAAATCACACATTACAATCTCCATGATATTTAGGATCATCAGCTGCTCCATGAAACACTGTCTCAGTTTTATGTCAGTGTTCACAACATCAAAAGTCATTTTGGGGAAGAGTATGTTGTGCTACCAAACTCACGACATATAGTACATTTTTTTGCAACACATCATGGATCAACAAAACAGCATGATCCACTGCCGTAGGACCAGAATAACAGAGCTAGAGTTGATAGGGTAGAGTGATAATTGTACATTAATAGGAAATGAAAAACAGAAGTAGCAACAGATCTTTTGTTTTCTGTATTGTTATGTGCAGCCGAAAGTAACGTATCAAAAAAAAATGGTTCTATCCATTAGGATTTTGGATTGTGGAGAAGCAGGGTTTAAGCAGACTAAATGATTGGAGAAGTCCAGCATTCAGCACCAGACAGAAATCTGTTGTTTTCACCGGAAGATCGAGTTGTGACATTTTGATTAAACATTAAGAAGTCAAAAAAGTAAATAAATAAATAAATATATACATGTATTAATCATTCAAAATAAGATCTATAACATGCATTTACAAAATAAATATCCATCGCCTATGACTGACTGTATTCATCCTCTGACTGCATGAACCGAACCGTGACATACGTACCATGATGGTTCGGGACAAATACATGTACCGTTAAACCAATAATATATATATATATATATATATATATATATGTTAAAAAATTATTTAAAAATATTTCTTAATGGAAGGGCTAAGAAATTGTTCATTGGGAAACAAAAGCTGAACTACTGGGAATTACATTCTATATGGTTGTGTATTTTCATAAATAAGTTGACATGACTTCATCTGCTTCTTGTTATTCTAATTGGCTAAATGAAATTGTTTTTTTTTTTAATCAAAACTATTTATTAAAACAAAACATAGACCGGGTTGTTCATCTGACCAGCAACAGAGAGAAACGGAAATTGCCAATGAGAGGGCGTGAAACATTCAGAACATACTCTTGCACCATGCGGAATGTTAATTTATCGAAACAGTATTATTATTTTAGACGTCAGTGCAGAGATAACAGGTAATGTTTTAGCACATTAACTGTTGTATTTCTGAGCTATAAAGGTGATAACATCACAATGTCACATGAACATTGTATGGCACAAATGTAACAAGAACAACCGTTCACTTTTTCTTCATTCAGAAAATGAAAAAGATATACATTAAATAACAGGGCTCAGCACTAAGGATTTTTTGGTTCAAATTTTTACTTGCCCTGCCAACATTTTCACCCACATACACACACACACACACACACACACAATAATCAAATAAATAAATAATAAAAATAGTTGTTGTTATTATTTTTTACCTATGTTTTCTCTTATTGTAATAAATAAGCTTATATGACACCAACATTTTAGATACCAATTAAATTGTACAGTTCTTGATTCCAATTCAATACCACAGCAAAAACTAGCCTAACAAATATAAAGTTCAAACATTATGAATACAAGTGAAAATATTACAAGCAATAGCACAATTAAATATTTAGAACAAAGATACAAATCAAATGATGCTTTAGGTTTTTATGTTTGCAGGTGTTCAGGTATAGAAATTGAATAATCACATGCAAAATAACATTGCATATTCTTCACTCAGTGATGCACCAATCTTGATTTTTCATGGCCAATTCTGATGGCCTATATTTTTTTACAATCAATTTGCCAATTGATTTTTTTTTTAATTGTTATTGTTTTTAAGCAAGAGACAAGAAAGAATGAAAATGTGAGTACATGGACAATATGTCTATTAGCAATATTACACGACAAACTATCTGAAGCCATTTGAAATTAGAGGCAACCACTGCATTTTAATCACGAATGGATCAAAAAAAAAAAAAAAAAAAGCACACATGCAATGTGCAGTTTTTGATTTAAATTAAGATTGTATAATTTAAAAATCTGAAGCAAAAACAGAATGGTCCTTAGCTTTGTGAAATGCATAAAACATAACTGCGTGAAACAAAAATAGCAGACGGGCTGAATGAGATGAAGATTCACTCTTTGACAGCAGGTGGCGCTTATGGAACAGCAGCGATACAGCGTTTCCTTGCTTACCGCTGTAAACAAAGCAGCGCTGTGCTTATAAACACTAATATGCATTATATGGAGGTAAGGCGAAAAGAAAATTCCATCGAAACATTTCTGAAGACTCTCAGAGATGCATTCATATAAACCCCCACATATCTGTCTTCCTATATTTCGAGAATCTCGAACAGTGAGCTTGATCTGCCTGGTACAGTATTTTCTCCTCTTTACAGACTTCATAAAAATTCCACACAAATTACATTTTGGGAAATGATTGCAATGCAGTTTGTGTGCAACTTTCCCACACTGCTGATTTATAACAAGCAGGCGGTTCTTCAAGCTCTTGCGTGCCATCTGAACTTGCCATTCTTGCTTTGGGTTGGTGCGCTGATTGTCTTCTGCTCTTTTCTGTTGTGACGATTAGCATTGCATTACCGCGCGCGCCCCCTTCTGGATTGATCGCCTATGACTGACTGTATTCATCCTCTGACTGCATGAACCGAACCGTGACATACGTACCATGATGGTTCGGGACAAATACATGTACCGTTAAACCAATAATATATATATATATATATATATATATATATGTTAAAAAATTATTTAAAAATATTTCTTAATGGAAGGGCTAAGAAATTGTTCATTGGGAAACAAAAGCTGAACTACTGGGAATTACATTCTATATGGTTGTGTATTTTCATAAATAAGTTGACATGACTTCATCTGCTTCTTGTTATTCTAATTGGCTAAATGAAATTGTTTTTTTTTTTAATCAAAACTATTTATTAAAACAAAACATAGACCGGGTTGTTCATCTGACCAGCAACAGAGAGAAACGGAAATTGCCAATGAGAGGGCGTGAAACATTCAGAACATACTCTTGCACCATGCGGAATGTTAATTTATTTCTTTCTATTTAAAGTTCACCAAGGAAGCTTTTATGTTGTGAACAGAAGCATTATTTATCTATTATTGCATCGCAGGCGTACAGAGAGCAGTAAGGTCACGGCCAAGCAGACAGACCATCTGACAGAACTTATGCCAGGCAAAGTGATGGAGTGATCTAATGCCAAGATGAGCTGTACGCATACACACAGCACTGTGCGCGCTCCACCCAACTCTGAGCAAAGTCATTTAGGTCTTAACTGTGTGTGTGTGTATCATGGTGCCAAAACTCAGCAGGACAGGCCAACATGTTGAGAAGTAATCACCCACTGAGGCCTGCGGTTAACGAGAGCCTCGATCCATCACACACACACCTTAGTAGAGCCACAGTTGAGGTCAATGCCTATACAGACACAAAAGCCTCATAAATATATAAAATCCCATACAACAAAATCACCAACAATACTTCACAGACCACTACACAAGTGCTCTCTAGAGGAACGGAAAATACTGACACATTGAGTGGTCTTCACAACAGCACAATGACTTCACGGTGTTAGTTTTGACACTGCTGCTTGAAGGACATTGTATTTTGTTTTAATATTTTCACCCATCCTATTATAAAGAGAGTTGTTTTTCTTACTGCGACGGAGTTGGCCTGAGAGGCATATCCACCGATCTCTCTACGGTAAAATAATTTGAGAAACATTTCATTTCCCTGAAAATGGAGCAGCTTCTTTATTGCCCTCCGAGCTTCTATTTGATTACAGATTACAGATTTCATCCATCCTCCCTCGTTTCTGTCATCTCATTACCCGTTGTTCTCTTTCACATCTCTTAAATAGATCATTGCTTATTTTATTTATATTTCTTCTCTCCTTATAACAGCTCTTTACCCCCCCCCCCATCTTTTCTTCACCGTCATCTCTATCTGAGGTCATCAGTATGACAGAGTTCAGGTAAACACTGACAGAATCACACTTTCTCCCAATTTGCATAATGAGGCCTATTTGACTCTAATTATCCTAACAAGTAGCATCACCCCTAAGCCTCTCATCACCCTCTTAATGAGCGTTAATTATTCCATCTACACAAACAAGAGCCACCTCTAACACCTTCAGTATCCTCTTTTTTTACCCTCCTTCACTCTCCCTTTCTCACATCACCGGAGAAAGAACCAAGCCTAATCGATACAGAAAATTGCCGTACTGAGAAAGAAAAAGAGAATGATAGCCAATTAGTAACACAAAAGTGCAACTCTAATTTCCTGAGCCAATACCATATGGCTACAATACATCCAAAAGAGAATATGTGAAGTCTAGCTGATGATAATGCCAATAATTTCTCAGGCATTCTGAGGGCATGTACGTGTTAAATGAACTGCTGGCCGAGAGTGGCTAATGACAGAGAAATACCTTCCAGCAGCCTGCAAATAGATGGAGCAAAATGGAGGCGAAGAAACAACTTCTCAAGAAAGCAACTGAATAAAATAGAGCTATGCATATGTTCTTAAGTCATAAATCTATTTATGCATGCCTTCTTTATCAATCCATCGAGTCTTGATTTTGCTGCCAATTTGTAACATAGTCTGCTTTTCTTCTTCAGTCTGGCTTTGAATTTACCCACATGCCCTTCCCTAATGCAAAAATCTCCTTCACAAGTCACAGAATGAGTGAATGAATTAATAAGTAAAGCGGAAGCATGTGTGTGTTCTCACCGCTATACGCAAATTTCAAAAGTCCCACGGTACAGTCATGCTCCAATGATCTAATGATTTTTTTACCCTCCTCTTCATTCTTCCTTTCTGAATCCAACTGAAATCAATTTGCTGAGATGAAAGTTTTCAATTTTATTACGTTTGCAAAATGGGAACTCGCTAACTGGTCTTTCTGCAGCTGTAATGGAAAATCATTTCGGTCTTAGCAAACTTCTTTCTCTCCGCCTCTGAGGTTTAGAATTGACAGAATCGCATTTAAGTATTTCGTATGAAAACACAACAGAGGATTTCTAAGGAAACATTTACCTTTAGACTCCCAAATAACAATGCTTCTTTGTTCGGGGTTATAGAGCCATCTTGGAAGTGGGGCTATCAAAACTGATGAAATTTCATGCAGTCACTTCTAGGAAATTGAAAGGAGAAAAATAGAGGGGGAAATGAAAGAAGAAGGGGGGAGAAAGAGAGAAAGAAATCTTTCCTTTGGGAGTTTTATTGTCTTCATCTGGGTCATTATCTCAATTAAAAACATAGGAGATAATGATCACAGTCATTACTTTCACTCATCTGCCCCCCTCCTGTCCACTATCCCTCCTTTCTCTCTGGATGCCAATCTGTGGGGAAATACCTTCTTGATTACCCCTCTTTGGCTATGGATTATTAAAAGCACACACTCACAGCTCTCACACTTCTAGCTGTGAATCTTGAATTTAATCTGATTAATTTAAGAAACAAAGCAAAAATGCACTATTTATTGCTTTGCTAGAAAGTTTGTCAGCAAGAAAACCCACCAAGGGGGTGTGTGTCTGTGCGCATAAGCATGCTTGAATGCCTGCATGGCTGTGTGTGTTTGTATGAACGAGTAGAGAGAGAGAGAGCTAGCGAAAGATATTTAGGCTTCACAGTCTCCCTAGAGCAAATAATCTCCCTGGTGTCAGCCAACCTTCAAACATATGGGCCCCTTGCTCGGCCTGGCTCGCAGACACAGCCAGTGTGTGTCTGCACGTGTACAAATACGTGTGTGTGTGTGTGTGTGTGGCAGGGCAACTGTGTTTGACAGCCTGATAGTCTGACAGTTTTAATAACACCTCTGGTTTTATTACAACTGTTCAGGCCTGCGGTTGAGCCCCGAAACACACAGATATCTGCCCTCAGACGCAGAAGGGAGGGGAAGCTGAAGATGAGAGATGTTTCACAGTCAGTTTTCGCACAGCTAGGAAAATGAGCTTTAAGCCCTACTTGGAAGACGGTCCTTCTGTAAACATCCATCTGCTTTTGTCAATTAAACTCCTAAAACTCCCTGAAGCAACAAAAACCTTTCATCCCACAGATTTATTGATGGCGTCGCTGAGAACAGGTGCGTTTTCGGGCCTTCAATTGCAGACAAATTGCAAATTTGGTGTAACTCACTCACAGATCTGTCTCCTCAGTCATCAAACACTGGCACATCACACAGACACATGCACATTATAAGCTGTTTTATGCTTCTTGCTTCTATTCCTCATATGCTGTGCAATTTGAACAGTCCATCCTACTATATGTCAGCAATTCTGTAGTCTAAAAGAAAAAAAAATTAACAACTGGCACTTTCATAATCATACTGACAGACACTAACCTGCAAACACTGCACAGTTCTCTACAAACACAAATCTGCAAATATTCCTGTGGATATTGCACAGTTCACCGGACTCAATTCCATGCATTCAAACCACATGCTGTCTGAACATGAAAGTGATGAACTTTTTGGATGCAGTCCATTTCACACAGCAGTATGAGGCCACGTTTGCTGGGAAGGAGGCTTGGGGGAAAAAAAACGTAATGATGCTGATGACAGTTTCAGTGCTTGATCAGCAAGTGCTGTCTCCAGAGTCAACAACTCTGATACCATCCAAGCCCTCACACACTTGGACAATCTTGTCATCCCTCACGTTGGAAGATCTTCAACACATACTTTCTAATTTTGCAATCCCCCACACTTTCTGTCTGTCTCTATCTCACCCCCACAGCCTAATTGTTTGTATGACATACCCAGTTTAAGACTTGCTGGGATAGTACAAGTAAAAATAGATGTGAAGGCCACTGTGGGTCCTCAGCTGGAGAGGATGAATAAAAACAGCACACTGCTGGGACACAAGTCTGCTCATTTCATCACTGCCTCTTGCTTCTGTGGACAGTGAAAATAGGGTTGCTCACCTTTAGCACAGCAAATATATTTGTGTGTATACAATACTCACTCAAATATAACAGTACTCTCCCCATAAATTATTTAAGAAGGCTAAAAAATGAAATGCATCTGTGTTACTTACATCAGCTCATTTAACAAGCTTTTATAAATTAATGACATAAACAGAAAATACTCCTGTGAGAAGAAATCAAGCTTACTTTCATTTACACAGTAAGATGTTTTTGAATTTGCGCATAATAATCTAAAGTAAAAATAAAAAATAAAAATAAACAGCTAAAACATTACACATCACGCACTCTTCCTAAATGTCCGGAAGAAAAAAAATATGCTCGTCTCACTATCATAAAACTGTTATTTCCGAACAATATTTCGTGCAAGACGCTTCAATCATCCTATTTCTACATCTCTGTCTTTCCAGCTAACTACATGCATGTATAATTCATGATAAGACTGCAAAACAACAAGGTGAGAAACCAACATTTCTATTATTTATACGCTTGGCACAACAAAACCACACCGCTGCTGTCGCTGCGCGCCACAGTCTCTTCCAACAACCAAACGCACGAGTCACTTACCACAGTAGTGTGTGTATTCATCTATAAATATTTCAAGTGTAAATTAAGATGTTAAAATGGGTCAAGTGGAATAGGGAGCAGCCTGCACCAACTTTTTTTTTTTTTTGGCATTCGCGCTACAGCCGTGAAAGCGCACTGACAACTGGGCTTAATAACAAACAGTTGTTTGAATACACGAAGGATGCTTGTCATTTTTATCATGCTGGTTATATTTATTCTGCACGATTTGCATCTCGCAACAAGTTTTGGATGTGCGTAAATGTTTCTTTACCTCCGTGGAGAGACGCGACGAGGAGCGCGTGCAGTAACGCCATCCGTACAGCGATCATCTTTGGCTTTCTGGGTAGTAGTATAATGTTCGAAAACGACATTATGAATAGTCTAGTGTGATAAGTTGTTGAATAAATAACATAATCCTGTGGAAAGTCATGTGATATTGTAACTGGTTCGACGGCAGATTGGCGTTGCTGCGGTCCCCAAAAATCCGTGTCCTTTAACTATCACCAAAATTCCGTTAGAAACGAGAATCAAACCCTTCCCTAAAGTAGTAAAGCGTTATTATCAGCCAGGGAAAGTCACTGTCATTGTTCCTCTGGTGGTGTTATTATTCCTTCAATAAATGAAGTTTGGAACACAAGTATAGAGGTCCGGACCGGTGGCGTAGTGAAGTCACGCGCCGCAGAAGTTGGTGGTGTTCTCCGCGCGAGCTCGTGGGTAGACGCGCGTCCTATGAATCCGTCTCTTGGCGCACTGAAGCGCAAAACCACCGGCGTTCGCCGCTGACGCTCTCTGAAATGTTCCCATCGCTCCTGTGACGCAGCTTTTGCGTTAACATGTCTGATTTTCCTCTTCGCTTTCCCTAAATGAACTTCCTCGCGTAGCTCTCCTGAGACAGAAAGGCCAACAGTCAAGCTGGCACTCCAGCGCTAAGAGATGGAAGCGCGTGAAGAAGAGGCGAAAATGGATGACAGTTTAGCTAGCCAATGGGGTTTTCCGACAGAACAGGTGCGCTAAAAAGACAGCCAATCACAAGCAAGGAAAACCCCTCATCCCTGCAACCGAGGCTGCAGACAGATTAACAACAACAGTTTTCATTTTACAAAACGCAATTTTTACGCACTGGTTTCTAATGTTTATTAAAGGAAGGAAAATGATTATATAAAGCTTTTATGCACAACACAAGCCTTCCAAGAGCGGACAGTTTGTAATTTAGATGTTACAGTTAATTTATGGCTGTACAAATATGACTTTGGTTCATATTCACATGCTGACAGGCTTAAAATTAATTTAAATTTTATCTACTGAAACTAAAAAAAAATAAAGCAACCAAAATTGGTTTGCTGATCTTAGCTGGTTTAAAATGGTCTCCCAACCTGATTTAGTTGTCCTGACCAGCTTAAAATTCTCAAAATCCCTCAAAACTAGCCAACAACCCAGAGTAAAGACCAGATAACCTACCTAGGTTGGTTTGAGCAGTTTTCTTATTCTACACTCTACATTTTCTCAGTATATGTATACCCTGGGAATCAAACCTATGACCTTGGCTACATGTACGTAAAAATAATGTACTTCAGGATATATTTTAAGTATAAGAAAAAGCCTATTTAGTGGGAACCTCAGCATAAGTAAGTGTGAGTCTCTGATCAAATAGAGGAGCAATAGGGACCCCTAGTGAGGACTAAATGAATAACTTGTCTCTGTGTGTGGTCTAAATGTCTTACCACCTTCCTATTTTTCCTCTTTTTATCCATGCATTTGATGTTTTGATTTGTGAATCTACTAATAACATATAACAAAACATGAGTTGAAATAAAGCACTCCTTTGATATCCCCCAAGACATCTGCATCTGTACACACTGTCTTTTTTCCCTCTTTTCAGTTAAATGCTAAACTAATTCACTTAAAATGAGGCCTGTTAACTTATCTACCTTTCTGATGATAACAGGAGCTGTTTTTTTTTGTTGTTGTTGTTGTTTATTTGACCATGCTTTATTTTTTCTTTGGCAGGCGGAATATTTCCAGCTATTGAGTGTGTGAATGATGAATGCAGCAAGTGAATCCGATGCATTCTGTTTCTTCCCAAATCTAATCGCCAGGCCCAGCTTTTGGGATCAATGTTTTTTGGCCCAGATTTCTGAATGCGCTGCATTGTGCATTTAGAACAAATACAACTTGCTGTCTTGTATCTCTCTGTCTCCCTTTCTTGCCTTCTTACCTTCCTCTAGTATATGCGAATACACTAGCACACAGGTATCCATAACCCTCAGAGACCCAAGCACTGATATTCATGTTTGTTTTTTTTCTCCACACTTAAACATGTCTTCAGGAAGCCATTAGTTATAAAAACCTTTCATTTAGGCAAAATTTGCATTGGGTATTTTTGGAGAAACATTGCAAAATTGCAAAGCTGAGCATTTAGGGTTGCAAAATTTCACAGATAACTTTCTGATAAAGTAAACATTTTGAATTCACAACAGTTCAGCATTCAACAATAACAGTAAGGATATAGTCATGGAAAGTTGAGAAATTTCACTATTTGACCATTTAAATACTTTAATGAAATCATATCAAATCATATTTTATAGGGATGCTCAATATATCGGCCACCATATCGGTATCGGCTGATAAATGTTCATTTTTACTGTAATCGTTATCAACCCGATAGGAAAATTTGCCTGATATATTAAAGCTGACAAATTATACATTATTTCCTTCAGAGACACTACAGATACACACTGTTCGACATGATGGTTTTGAATTGCTTGAAATATAATTGAAATCACTTCGAAAAGGAAAATACAGTTAAGTGTAACATGAGTTATGATTATCATTATGATTAAGAACATCGCTGTAAAATAATGTTGTGGAATCTTTGTGCGCCCGTGTTTTAGCGTGTACAGGAAGAGCGCATCCACAACAGAGCTACACCTTCAAGGCTAGCACAGTTAAGTTTGCTTGTGCATTTGCAGCCTTTTGTGCAACTTTAATATTGTGCCTGTGCATTGAAATATTGTGTTTATTTTTATTTAATAGTCTCAGATTTTTGTACTTTTAGCCTTTTCCCCATTACTAGCAAGCTGTGGCATGCAGTTAATATGCTCATTTTTCCCATCAAAACTGTTGTTGTGAAAAATTTCCAAGTGTCAGAGTTCATAAGAGCATATACAAATTAGAGGGGGTTTGCTCTGTGTGTCAGCGATACTAAAAATCACAATTTCTTCCACACCACAAACTAATCTTTAAACCACTTTTGGGACACCATTTATCATCTTGGGAGACTACATAATGACTAAGTTAACAAAAACGCCTTTAATTAAGAGCTGTTTGTGATGACTACAACGATTCCCTAAAATAATGAAGGCACAATGTGGCTGTCGCTAGAGGAACGTCACCTAGCCTTTAGAGAGGACAGCAATCAGCAGAAACTGCAATGATCCTTATTAGAATAAACACACACACAAACACTATAGATACACACACCCATGACACACCGAACATGAGCCCCGGTGCAGAGAGGCAGCTCCGTGCTTGTTGAACCGTACCGCATATATTAGAATCTCATTAACAATGGGTGAATTGCAGGGCTCAGAGGGCATGCTAGCAGGCACATCGCTGGGGCGGACAGACCAGCAACACCGTGTTACACACCACAAGGCTCTCATACAGTTCATTAGTTAGTGAAACAAGCCCTCGTAAGCTCAAACGACACTAGCATCCAAATTACAAAGCCTATATTCCAATTAAGAAAGGAAGCCACACACAATTAAATAATTAACTGATGCAAATGAACGGCATCATGTAGGCCATCAAACCAATTGTGTTTGCAGTGCAGCGTGCAGCACTTTTGGCTCTCCTGTGTCACATAACGAAGGAATCAAAATGAATATTACAAAATACACTCATAAGTTTGTGATATGTAAATTAGCTGTGGTTCATCAAGTAAGTAATGACCTATAAAACATGTTATCTCGGCCTCTGAAATAGACGAAATGCAATCGGTCTTTGAAACGAATGCTTTTCTTTCTCTGCACAGAAATGAATGTTTTCCTGACTGAGGGCCTCCAGCCCTTTCAGGATCTCTTACAACCTGATCAATTACGCTCTTGAAAAGCTGTTGTTTAAATGCGCGTCTCCTCAGGAGATGCAATTTACCACTGAGCATAAATCAATGCCGACGAGAAGGGCTAATTCAAAGCCCTCATTTGATGTCAATTTGGCCCTGACCGTGGTCCGTTTATAATGACTGAATGTGTTGAGAGTATATTACCCGGAACGGAGCCACAAAGCGTGTGCAGTCATAACTTCCTGGTCTCTTAGACATCGAAAGCACATTTCCATATTGCGCCTGTCCAGAATGGTTTGTTTACTAGCCTCTTTGGATGAAATACAGGTGTCACGAGTCATCAATTTGCACACGACTGGAGGTGTGAACGTTTCTTTGAACTGGATCTTGTATTCAGGGAAACGTTGAGTACTCCACCGTCTCACGAGGGAACACTCATCTGAAAGGATCTAGAAAATGCAGCCAAATCATTTCCCATATTCAGCACCAAACTGTTACTGGCTCATCTGAGATCCATAATGATAAAACAGAGAGTGGAGATAAGAAGCAGGACATGACCATTAAACTGGCATGCGTGCACTCTAAAAAATGCTGGGTTAAATATAACCCAGCGCTGGGTTAAAAAGGGACAAACCCAGCTATTGGGTTGTTTTGACCCAGCGGTTGGGATGTTTTGAACCCAACCGCTGGGTCAAAACAACCCAATAGCTGGGTTTGTCCCTTTTTAACCCAGCATTTTTTAGAGTGTGTATTATCTGTAATTCAAAGAGAGGATTTTTCAAACTCCCTAGAATTTGGAGCAGATTTTCTTTTGTCTTTGTCAGTCTTTTGTAAGCATTCAGAAATTTTGAGAGTCCTTGTCTGGCCCTGTTGCATTGCATCTAATTTGACAGATAAATCACAGGCTAGAGGATTAATGTAGAGTGCAGAGGTAAAAGATCAAAGGTTAATGTGAAGAAGGTAAGATTGAGAGGAGGTCACAGCAATGGGAAATGTAAAGTGAGGAAGTATTCCCTCTAAAAATGGAAGCTGGAGCCATCGTGCTGTAACGTGAGCTATTTATGGGAGACCGAATGAGAACACCTAGTCTGGCAGTTTACCATTTTTTGTAGCCAACAGAGAGACCACTGAAAACAAAGAAAAAAAACTGCATGGCCTAGTGATTCCAAATACAGAACATCATTATGACACATACAAAAAATGCATCTGAAACACAGTAAATAATGATAATATTTAAGAGCTGAGCAGACGAGAATGCCAACTTAAAGTCGTAATTCCCAGAGAGAAACATACTTTGGACCCACTTTATATTAAGTGGCCTTAACAACTATGTACTTACATTTAAATTAATAATTTGGTACAATGCACTTATTGTGTACATACATGTTTTTACATTGTACTTATATTTTAAAAATTCCTGCATGTAATTACATCTGTAATTAATTTATGTAATTACATTTATAATTACACAGTTGACCCATCCCTTACACCTTAACCCACCCTTAAACCTACCCATACCAACAAACCTGTCCCTAACCTTACCCGTATCCCACCTCAATAGCAGCAAAAGTGTTTTGCAATACAATATGAACACAATAAGTACATTGTACTTAATTTTTGATGTAAGTACATAGTAGTTAAGGCCACTTAATATAAAGTGGGGCCCATACTTTAATTAAGTTCTGATGTAATGTGTTGGGGTCATGTCAATTAAAGAAATAAATTGTTATTGATCATAGTTGTAAGTGTGAATCTTCACAATTTAGGCATTTTGTGTTCTGTTGATGAAGAATAGTGATTAAGCTTGCCAAACTAAACTATTGATTTTGCTGGTAAATGAGGAGACAGATTAACTCAGCTACATTTCCACTAATTCTCTGGAGCTGAGATTCCCAAACAAAGGTTTGTGAACTGTGTTTATTCACATGCAAACCGCTCATGCTCCAGTGTTGTCGGTGTCTCAGAGTGGCTCAGTTCACAGTAAATGCAGCAAACTCCATCTCTGCACGTACTGTGAGTTTAACATGCATTTATCAAAGCAAAGTTCACTAGGTTCATTTTATTTACACATTTGAAAAAATAAAGCTTGATGATTTGAAATGTTAAAAGCTTGAGGGTTTGAACATTTGAGAGTCAAGAATTTAAGCCATAAATATTAGTGTTATAACTTGTAGTATAAAATAATGCATTATTCGATCAAATATTAATTTTTATTTTACTGTACAATTGCAATTTACAACAGTATCCGTCTATGTTTATAATTAGAGTTAAAACAATTATTATTAGTAGTAGTAGTAGTATTAGTATTATTATCATTATTATTATTATATTTGGTTGGGTTCCTAAAAACACCAATCTGACTGTAATGTGGACAGAGATATTATCACAACTAAGAAGATGTTTGGATCCACTTTAAAGTTAAACTACAAATGTGTTGTTAACTTACTGAAATATTTACTTGAAGTACTAAATTAATATTTTATGTCTAAAGGGTTTTGATGACAAAAAGTTTTGAGAACCTCTGCTCTCGGGCAGAATGATACAAGGCACAGATAAAGCATCTAATGTATATTATATTAGATGATAATAATTCGAGTATGGGACACCATACCTGGCTACACGTCACTCGCTCACTAACTAAAGCATCTAATGTGCACCTAAAGTGCATCTTTCACCCTTCATTATATTTCATTAGAGCAAAAAGGTCAGAATAAAATGGACTGAACGCACTTAAACTTATCATTAAACCAATAAGATTTCACTGCGGGAGGGACTATCTAGCATTACGCCAAAAAAGTAAAACCAGGCAAGCAACAAAACGTCCTGTAGATCATTGCAGCCATGGCTGGTTAGTACAAAAATTATCCTTCCTTATCAACATTTAAACCCCTGCCACCAGTCTATTTTTAATAATAGTTATTATACACTTTTATCATAGTTTTATCTGTGAGTCTGCAAACACTAACCCGTCCAGTTCCACTTCATAGTTTTCCCCTCTGTCAATTTATCCGACATAATCTGAATAAATCATTCTGTTAGGCTTTTAGGTCTAACTCTGCCAAAAAGTAAGCCGATCAACAAACAAGACCCCTGAGCCGAGTGCCAATCACTGAAATAACGATAATGCGAATAATAAACAAGAAATAATAACAATAATGACACACGTCCCATGAATCTGCTGTTAGTGGGGAGTGTCAGTGAAGCGTGATTCAAGCAAACATCTCACTTGCCAGTAAATTTCCCTAGAGAAAGCATCCCACCCGCAGAAAGAGAGAGAGAGAGGATAGGAAGATAGACAGATTTATTAGGAAGAGTGTAAATATTAATTTTGATCTCGTCTCACAGTGCGCAAGGACTTAATTACCCTCATTTGCATATAATTGCGTCCCGTGGGATGGCCCGCAAGGCATGACTCACAGAGCGAGACGTTGTTTTGGTCGTTGTGGTGACGAACGTTGCTCATCAGTCTGGCTAAAACCTTGTAGTGATGTCCGGTTCGTGAACGAATCGTTCGATTTGGAGCGACGAGACATGAACATTAAAACCCATTACAAACGAGGCATTTGTTGCATCCAGTGGGGACATAATTACTGATTATAATGACTTATACTGTCTTTTTACGCGTTGCGTTGCATTGCGCCGCGTAAACATAAAACTCTGTCTGCATTTGTGATCGGAGAAATGACAAAAACAACAAGTGCTACTCTACTGCCCAAAACTCGCGTTTGAATCATCAGTGGCAACGAAAAACACACTTAGCCTGAGGGGAAGCCCCCGGCTTAGCGTGCACCGAGGCCAGGATAGAGTGAGCTGAGGCGGGCTGGACTCCGCTTTGTCCAAGGTGAAAGTTGATGTATTCCCTCAGCGACCAGCACAGATCAGCTCTAGGCATGATGAAGCGGATATCGTCCTCTTTTGGAAGACCAAACAAAGTAGTTTCGCTTTCACAACGAAAAACACAGCGGCCTACCGTGTGCGAAAGCCCCGGCTTAGCCTGAGCTGAAGCCGGGCAAGAGTGAGCTGAGGCGGCGGGGTCGAGAACGGCAGTCCCGGCGAAGGAGCGGTGAAAACGGTGAAAGCCAATCCGGCGACCCACAGCACTAAGTTGATGTATTTCCTCAGCGACCAGCACAGATCAGCTCTAGGCATGACGAAGCGGATATCGTCCTCTTTTGGAAGACCAAACAAAGTAGTTTCGCTTTCACAACGAAAAACACAGCGGCCTAGCGTGAGCGAAAGCCCCGGCTTAGCCTGAGCTGAAGCCGGGCAAGAGTGAGCTGAGGCGGCGGGGTCGAGAACGGCGGTCCCGGCAAAGGAGCGGTGAAAACGGTGAAAGCCAATCCGGCGATCCACAGCACTAAGTTGATGTATTTCCTCAGCGACCAGCACAGATCAGCTCTAGGCATGACGAAGCGGATATCGTCCTCTTTTGGAAGACCAAACAAAGTAGCTTCGCTTTCACAACGAAGCACACAGCGTCTTCACGACATGGCGGCAGCGGCAACAATAATACTACAGCGAGAATAAAAGTTACGCCTTCTTTCTTTGCGTGAACATTTGGGCAGCGTTATGCAAATCTTCCCACATAGTGAGGTAGATATGTGGGGGCGTGTTAGAACGAGCCGTTTTAGGTAGGCGTGGCTAACTCTTAACTTTTATAAAGAATATCTCTTTGGATTTGAGACTTTAGTCTTTGCAACTTTACAGATCTTCTTTATGCACCAAGAGCTTGTAACACTCCAAAGAGAAAGGAAAAAATGAAATCCCATCATATGACCCCTTTAAAGGTGAAGTTTGGTTTATGCATCACTAGCTTTACAAACAAAACTGCAAAAATTTAAGTTTTAGTTCTCTCTTCTCTCTGTCATTTGAGCTTAGTCAACCAATAATGCACATTTGAAAATTGAAAATGTAAAAAAAAAAATTTTTTTAAATATATTTTGTTATTCAAAAACATTCCAAATATATGTTTGACAATTAAAATATTATTTAAATAATATTAAAATATAAATTAAAATATTTTTCATATTTTGAAGAAAATATTGTAAAATAAAAAGCTTTAAAGTACACTACTGTTCAAAAGTCTGGTGTCGGTTGGACTTTAAAATATTCTTGAAAGAAGTCTCTTATGCTCACCAA
>NW_015631049.1:2506383-2510520 GCF_001515625.1 Sinocyclocheilus rhinocerous | reverse complement strand
TATGCACATCACTGCCTGTTACTGTATTTGCTTAGTTGCAAAACTTAATTGTAAACTTTTCAGATCATGATTATGTTTTAACTGACTGAAGTTATGATTACTGACTTTATATATTTGAATGTGTATTTTCATCCTGGCCCGGGACGATAGACTTGATATCATTACGTTAGGGCGTAAAAGAACCGATGAACCGTTTTTTTGAACCGGTTCATTGAAACGAACTGTCCGAAAGAACCGGTTCGCGGAAAAGAACCGGACTTCCCATCACTAAAACCTTGCAGTGTGATGAGGCCTGCAGGAGGAGTCTGACTGAGCATGCTCAGTACACACCGATGAATTTCAATAAAGACCGGCCCATTCACCTTCTGTCCTGTGGCAGTTCCAGCGTGACACATGCTGATTAGCAGAGCTCTGTAAAGTGAGATTGAATTATGTAAATACAGTGATTTATAATACATCCAATCTGACTGGGCCATCTTGCAATCAAGCCTGCAGTTTGCTGTTTTAGTTATTTACATGCCTCTTATTCACCCGCCGGCTTGTTTATGTGAATGTGTAAATCAATTCAGGAGCTTCATGCAGATCTATATCTGTTTGTTAATTTATTTCGGAATATAAACATTTACTTTCCTCAGTCGTTGTACATGCTAGCACAAAGTGCACAGGACTATTCCTCAACGGCACATGGTGCATTCATGCATTCAGAGAGAAGAACGGAGAATGTTAAACAACCCTTCAATCCTCTCTCACGCACACACACACACAGTAAAATCAGTGATGCTCGGTTTACAAAATGTCTCAAAAATGCTTCTGCCACCCAAATCCCATGAAAACACCTTATCGACACGAGGACTTTGGCCAATAGAGCTGTTTAGCTAATGAACCGAATTTAACACTCAGTAATAATGAAACTCAAGAGTGAAGAACAAAACACATTAAGGCCTAATCCAGAAACAGCCTTCACAAATGTATTCGCAGCACACAAAGATCCATTAGTGGGTGCCAGGAATGCTATATGACTGTTGGATGACCAGAAGGAGTTGTGCTCACAAACGGAGGGAGAATAATTGTGCTAATGAACAGAAAGGAGGGATGAGACGCAGACGAGAGTGTGGCAGATGGCTACGACGAGCTGCAATTAGAGAATGAGGGACTGACTCTGTGTGCTCATGAAAGCTAAAAATCGCTGTATCTGAACATGTTCAGTCAGAATTTACATACAGATAATTGTATATAAGCAGACACACACGTAATCATACTCAAACTAGGTCTCAGGATGCAAAAGCTACAGCTAATTTATGTGGCAACTTGTGCATTTACATGCAAACAAATCACCCAACTCTCATCAGAGAGAAGCAAACGTCACTGAAACTGTAAGAAAATACTTAAAAACATCTGAGATATGGGGTCTCAGTCTGTTCAGCATGCATAGAAGCTTTTTGAATTTGGATTAAGGTGAAACAGCGCTCCAGAGTCTGGCAGGTACTGTGTAATATGTCTTTTGGAGCCCAGATGCACAGTGTTCAATTTTTGACCAATGCATGAAGTCAAAAAGAAATCATGTTCAACTGCCTCTATAGTGTATGACAGAATAATATTTGATGGGATGTTACATGGCCAGGGAAATCTGTTGCATGCAGAGCATAGCTGGTGGGTGACAAATAAGTAGTTCATTTTTTTTTTGCCAACCAGTGCTATACTAACAGGTGACAGGCAAGTTTTTGAAAGAAGTCTCTTATGCTCACAAAGTCAACATTTACTTGATCAAAAATACAGTAAAAACAGTGATACTGCTAAATATTATTACAATTTAAAATGACGGGTTTCCATTTTAATATATTTCTAAATTGTCATTTCTTCCTGTGATGGAAAAAAATGAATTATTAGCAGCCATCATACCATTCTACCAGACTTCAGTGTCACATGATCCTTCAGAAATCATTCTAATATGCTGATTTGACGCTCAAAAAACATTTCTTATTATTATCGATGATGAAAACAATACATTTTTTCAGGATTCTTTGATGACTAGAAAGTTCAAAAGAAGAGCATTTATATGAAATCGAATTATTTTGTAACATTATAAAATGTGTTCACTGTCACTTATGATCAGTTTAATGCACCCTTGCTGAACAAATGTAGGCTATTCATTTCTTTCAAACAAATAAATCTTTCTGACACAAACCTTTGAATGGTAGTGTACAATGACCTGCTTTGCAAATGATAACTAACCAATTAAATGATCAATTTTAAATATATCTATTAACAGGTTAACAGCTTTCTTTAGTGAATTATCTAAATAGAAAATTAATAACCCATTACACTGGATTAAAAGGTCTGGCTATTTTCAAATTCAAACATTAAAAAAAATCCATATTGTTGATGATGATATCAGCCTACATACCGGCCACGTTAAAAATGACTATATAATGTTGAATTGTTTACATATGAAAAAGGAAAAATCTTATCTTACTCTTTCTCTCTTTTTTATTGCTCTCTTATTCAATGAAAACAATGAGCCTTTATGTGTCCTGTAGGCTATGTAGTTGGACTTTGTAATTGCACAATTGCGAGCGTAATCTTTATTTATTTTTTTTAAATTTTTTTTTTTGCAACAATTCAGTAAACAAGGAGTTAAAATGGAGCAACTTACATTTTAAACACAGCATTGCTGGTTAGCTTGTCCATTTTGCCCAGCTAACGAAGCCAGTTCAAAACAAATCCAACGCAGAGCCGACTGTTGCCCGTGTCAGATCAAACACAAAGTATCGGTATTTAGTTCCTGAACGAATCATTGTTTCTGAACGAATTGGATGTTTGGATTATCAAGTGACTCACTCATTAAAACAGTTGCTAATTCGGAACCGCATAATACTTGCTACTCTTACTAATTTGAGCATATTTTTCTATGGCAGAAATAGAAAGGGTAGTAGGCTAGCTAGTACTGTAGATATTTACACACTTACACACCAGAGAGGAGGCATCAGGTAGAACTGGCTGAGGAGCAGTGAATCCTAAGCTCTTTAATTAAAGCACTCAACAAGCCACAAGTTTCTGTCACCGAGTCGTTTACTGGAGTCACAACGAACTGGAGAGCAGAGCTAACGAGGTGTCATCTCCCAGATGCTTTGCTCATCATAGAGGAAGAAGGGTGGAAAAAGTAAAAGAGAGAGAGAGCATAAGTTAGCAGAGGGTGGACGATGGATGACATTGTGTGAGAAGGAACAAGATGGCGAGAACAACAATGAGAAGAGGAGGAGAGCGACTGAGAGAGGAAGAGGACTGTTAATAAACTTCTGTTTATTAACACTACCACATCAGCTGGCGCAGTTGATGCCATCTGGTGTAATGGCCTGGGTGCCACGCGCCCGGAGGCAGATGGTGCCCATTTTACTGATCATTATTACACCATCAGCATGTGCGTATGGCAGACGGGTACGGTCCGCAAAACCCTGCCTGACAATGTAAGATTTTTTAAAATGTTTTTGAAAGAAGTCTCTTAGCTCAGCAAGGCTGGATTTTTTTTTTTTAACATAAAAAAAAAAAAATTTAATTACTCCAAACTTTTGACCAGTAGTGTACCTTGCCCCTGCACACACACACACACACACACACACATACACACGGGACAGTTAGATCAACATTTAAAAGCGTCTCATTTCCAAATAAACACAATCAAGCCACAGTCATCTATTGAATATGTAAACCGCCTATGACGAGGTTGAGCTTTACAGTGTTTAGATTACATTTTCTCTTCACTGAGCTAATGAACGTGAGTTCTCAGATGCTCTATTCATTTTTGAACTGCTCCAAAAGAAAAAAAAAAGGCTTGTGTTTGCTAAAGTGTCTCTCCTCCATGCAGCTCTCCCATCACAGATTGCCGTCTAATCCAGGTAATAGCCATTAAGCTGCCTTGTCTGAACAAAAATAAGCTTCACTCCACAAGCCAAATGTGCCAGAGACATTTTTGGATGCAACAACACCCAGAGGAATATCTGAACCCTCCAGACACACC
This sequence comes from Sinocyclocheilus rhinocerous, assembly GCF_001515625.1. NCBI lineage: Eukaryota > Metazoa > Chordata > Actinopteri > Cypriniformes > Cyprinidae > Sinocyclocheilus > Sinocyclocheilus rhinocerous. The sequence continues at coordinate 2,506,505 of NW_015631049.1, read as the reverse complement.
CGAGTCCTCGCAGGCTGGGGAAACGTTTTCGTTTTGGCTGTCAGTTGTTGGACACACATCCAGTACGTGGCAGGTTGTCATGAATATTCAGTATACAGTGTTTCCTGCATGTCTATGAGAAC